>NC_084627.1:27496023-27686023 GCF_033978795.1 Nerophis ophidion
TATGGTGGAAAATAAGTATTTGGTCAACCATTCAAAGCTCTCACTGATGGAAGGAGGTTTTGGCTCAAAATCTCACGATACATGGCCCCATTCATTCTTTCCTTGACACGGATCAATCGTCCTGTCCCTTTATCAGAAAAACAGCCCCAAAGCATGATGTTTCCACCCCCATGCTTCACAGTAGGTATGGTGTTCTTGGGATGCAACTCAGTATTCTTCTTCCTCCAAACACGACGAGTTGAGTTTATACCAAAAAGTTCTATTTTAGTTTCATCTGACCACATGACATTCTCCCAATCCTCTACTGTATCATCCATGTATCCATTTTGGTATAAACTCAACTTGTCGTGTTTGGAGGAAGAAGAATACTGAGTTACATCCCAAGAACACCATACCTACTGTAAAGCATGGGGGTGGAAACATCATGCTTTGGGGCTGTTTTTCTGCTAAGGGGACAGGAAGACTGATCCGTGTTAAGGAAAGAATGAATGGGGCCATGTATCGTGAAAAAAGTATTAGTCAGCGACCGATTGTGCAAGTTCTCCTACTTATAATGATGACAGAGGTCTGTAATTTTCATCATAGGTACACTTCAACTGTGAGAGACAGAATGTGAAAAAAAAGATCCAGAAATTCAAATTGTAGGAATTTCAAAGAATGTATTTGTAAATTATGGTGGAAAATAAGTATTTGGTCAACCAATCAAAGCTCTCACTGATGGAAGGAGGTTTTGGCTCAAAATCTCATGATACATGGCCCCATTCATTCTTTCCTTAACACGGATCAATCGTCCTGTCCCCTTAGCAGAAAAAAAGCCCCAAAGCATGATGTTTCCACCCCCATGCTTCACAGTAGGTAGGGTGTTCTTGGGATGTATTCTTCTTCCTCCAAACACGACAAGTTGAGTTCATACTAAAAAGTTCTGTTTTGGTTTCATCTGACCACATGACATTCAACCAATCCTCTGCTGTATCATCCATGTATCCATTTTGTTATAAACTCAACTCGTCTTGTTTGGAGGAAGAAGAATACTGAGTTGCATCCCAAGAACACCACACCTACTGTGAAGCATGGGGGTGGAAACATCATGCTTTGGGGATGTTTTTCTGCTGAGGGGACAGGACGACTGATCCGTGTTAAGGAAAGAATGAATGGGGCCATGTATCGTAAGATTTTGGGCGAAAACCTCCTTCCGTCAGTGAGAGCTTTGAAGATGAAACGTGGCTGGGTCTTCCAGCATGACAATGATCCCAAACACACCGCCCAGGCAATGAAGGAGGGGCTCCGTAAGAAGCATTTGAAAGTCCTGGAGTGGCTTAGCCAGTCTCCAGACCTCAACCCCATAGAAAATCTGTGGAGGGAGATGAAAGTCTGTGTTGCTCGGCGACAGCCCCAAAACATCACTGCTCTCAAGAAGATCTGCATGGAGGAATGGGCCAAAATACCAACTACTGTGTGTGCAAACCTAGTAAAGACCTATAGTAATCGTTTGACCTCTGTTATTGCCAACAAAGGTTATATAACTGTTATTGACCAAATACTTATTTTCCACCATGATTTTAAAATAAATTATTTAAAATTCCTACAATGTGAATTCCTGGATTTTTTTTTCACATTCTGTCTCTCACAGCTGAAGTGTACCTATGATGAAAGTTACAGACCTCTGTCATCATTTTAAGTGGGAGAACTTGCACAATCGGTGGCTGACTAAATGCTTTTTTGCCCCACTGTATGTCATAACAATTTTATATCATGTATGATACTTTTTCTTTCCTTTACTAAAAAACATGACAAAAATTCGGTAGCAGCATGGTCGGATGGGAAATGACTTAACAGAAGCTTAAAATGACTGTATATTGATGGAAAAAAAATATTCGGTTTTGAGCATCTGATACAGTCAAAACAAGAACGAAACACAAAACGTGTATATTATTGCGTGTAATTATGGATGTGTACCTATAACCGGTATTTTTTTAGGTACCGGTTTCTAATTGGGTCGGTCAAAGCGCACCATGAAAATTCTGGACTAGGGTTGTACGGTATACCAGTATTAGCATAGTATAATTCGGTACTATACCACCTCTGAAAAAAGTACTTTAGGACATGGCTAGCCAGCTCGCGGCTAAAGTCCAGCCCCAGTCGGCAGTGTTTTAGCTACTTCTAAATCACTAATCCTCGCCTCAATGGCAACAATAAAAGTACGTTTCTTACAAGTATCATCCCTGCAGGACGAGGAATAGCTAAACATGCTTCACTACACACCGTAGCTCACCAGCGTCACAATGTAAACAAATACAATTGGCGGATCTACACCTAACATCCACTGTAATGATAACAACTACAGTAGCGTATCTACTATGATTACGTCGATATTTTTTGGCATCACAACATCTTCTTTTTATTTTATTTTTATTTATATTAAGAAATATGTCCGTGGACACATGAGGACTTTGAATATGACCAACGTATGATCCTGTAACGTCTTGGTATCGGATTGATACCCAAATTTGTGGTATCATCCAAAACTAATGTAAAGTATCAAACAACAGAATAATAAATTATGATTACATTTTAACAGAAGTTTAAATAGAACCTGTTAAAGGGGAACATTATCACCAGACCTATGTGGGTGTCAATATATACCTTGATGTTGCAAAAAAAAGACCATATGTTTTTTTAACCGATTTCCAAACTCTAAATGGGTGAATTTTGGCGAATTAAACGCCTTTTTATTATTTGCTCTCGGAGCAATGACGTGAAAACGTGACGTCACCTAGGTAGTCAAACACATTACACGCAGCAAGTCAAATCAGCTCTGTTATTTTCAGTTTTTTCGACTGTATTCCGGTACCTTGGAGACATCATGCCTCGTCGGTGTGTTGTCGGAGGGTGTAACAACACGATCAGGGACGGATTCAAGTTGATTTACGTAGAATGTGCATCGATTAGCACGGCATGCTAATCAATGCTAATATGCTATTTAGACTAGCAGCATGTACATATTGCATCATTATGCCTCATTTGTAGCTATATTTGCATCCAGCCATTCCCTCCACCCACATTTAATGCCAAACAAACACATACGAATCGACGGATTTAAGTTGCTCCAGTGTCAAGAGATGCGAAAGTCCCTCGTTTGGTCTGCACATTTTACCGGCGATGCTCCGACAGACATGGCACAGAGATGAATGGATACTCTGCGACACTCAAAGCAGATGCATTTCCAACGATAAAGTCAACGGAATCACAAAGGTGAGTTTTGTTGATGTTATTGACGTATGTGTTAATCAGACATATTTGGTCGCGGCATGACTGCCAGCTAATCGATGCTAACATGCTATTTAGGCTAGCTGTATGTACATTTGTAGCTGTATTTGCATCCAGCGTTTCCCTCCACCCGCATTTAATGCCAAACAAACACTTACCAATCGACGGATTTAAATTGCTCCTGTGTCACAAGATGCGAAAGTCCCGATCGTTTGGTGTGCACATTTTACCGGCGATGCTAAGGCAGACATGGCCGAATAGCGTCATTAGCTATTCGCTCAATAGCTTCAGTTTCTTCTTCAATTTCATTTTCGCTATCTGCCTCCATACTCCAACCATCCGTTTCAATACATGCGTAATCTGTTGAATCGTTTAAGTTGCTGAAATCCAAGTTTGAATCCGAGTTAATGTCGCTATATCTTGCTGTGGTATCCGCCATGTTGTTTGTATTGGCATCACTGGATGACGTCACAGGAAAATGGACGGTGGCTTCACAGATAGCGAAAATCAGGCACTTTAAAGCCTTTTTTCGGGATATTCCGGGATGGGTAAAATTTAGAAAAAAACTTTGAAAAATAAAATAAGCCACTGGGAACTGATTTTTATTGGTTTCAACCCTTCTGAAATTGTGATAATGTTCCCCTTTAAAAGAGAAAGTACACTTATATTAAGAGTAAATGAATAAGTAGATTAATAATTTATTTTAGACCACTTGTCCTTAATGTTAACAAAATAATAGAATGGAAAATGACACAATATGTTACTGCATATGTCAGCAGAATAATTAGGAGTCTTTGTTTGTTTACTTTCTACTAAAAGACAAGTTGTCTAGTATGTTCACTATTTTATTTAAGGACAAACTTGCAATAATAAACACATGTTTAAAATAAAGCCAATAATGCAATTTTTTGTGGTCCCCTTTATTTAGAAAAGTACCGAAAAGTATCAAAAAAAATGTTGTACCGGCACCAAAATATTGGTATCGATACAACACTATTCCGGACTAATGATACTGTTATCGGTACTTTATTTTGCCCCAGCTGACGGTCCCTCAGGTGTCGCTGCAAAGCTTAAAAAAGGACACAGCGGAACAGTCAATCGTAGTCGACCTTTTACCGCCTCACTTCCGGGTATGCGGAATCTTAGAGATACGTGTCATCGGAATTGCAGAAAATCAATGTTTGCTAAAACAGACTTTGAATGTGGAAATTGTGGTAATGTGACTGAGATGTTGTCATTGAGAGGAAAAGGGGTAACATATTTACCATGCACTGGACCAGTGTTTTTCAACCACTGTGCCGCGGCACACTAGTGTGCCGTGAGATACAGTCCGGTGTGCCGTGGAAGATTATCAAGTTTCACCTATTTGGGTTAAAGATATTTTTTGCAAACCAGTAATCATAGTCCGCAAATGATGTGTTGTTGTTAAGTGTCGGTGCTGTCTGAGATTGGCAGAGTAACCATGTAATATTCTTCAATATCAGTAGGTGGCAGCCGGTAGTTGATAGCTTTGTAGATTTCGGAAACAGCGGGAGGCAGCGTGCAGGTAAAAAGGTATCTAATAATTAAACCAAAAATAAACAAAAGGTGAGTGCCCCTAAGAAAAGGCATTGAAGCTTAGGGAAAGTTAATCAATCAATCAATCAATGTTTACTTATATAGCCCTAAATCACTAGTGTCTCAAAGGGCTTCACAAACCACAACACGAACCACTACCACATCCTCGGTAGGCCCACATAAGGGCAAGGAAAACTCACACCCAGTGGGACGTCGGTGACAATGATGACTATGACAACCTTGGAGAGGAGGAAAGCAATGGATGTCGAGCGGGTCTAACATGATACTGTGAAAGTTCAATCCATAATGGATCCAACACAGTCGCGAGAGTAAGTAATGCAGAACGAAACTTAAACTGAACTAGCTACAAAGTAAACAAAAACAGAATGCTAGACGACAGCAAAGACTTACTGTGGAGCAAAGACGGCGTCCACAAAGTACATCTAAACATGACATGTCAATCAACAATTTTTCCACAAAAGAAGGATAAAAACAACTGAAATATTCTTGATTGCTAAAACAAAGTAGATGCGGGAAGACATGCAACTGCTACAGGAAAATACCAAAAAAAGAGAAAAAGCCACCAAAATAGGAGCGCAAGACAAGAACTAAAACACTACACACAGGAAAACAGCATAAAACTCCAAATAAGTCACGGTGTGATGTGACAGTACACCTACTTTGAGACAAGAGATATAGTGATGCATGCTTGGTTATGGTTTGAATTCATATCCATCAATCGCGACAGTTAATTTTTACTGTCAACTGAGTTTCATTCTTTCATGATTTATGCTCGTGGTGTGCCTCCGAATTTTTTCAACAAAAAAATGTGCCTTGGCTCAAAAAAGGTTGAAAAACACTGCGCCAGACAAACACTCTAGGGGCCTGTGCCAGCTAGGGGCCAGCTCTCTATTTGAGGCAGCCCTGCATGGTGCATTTTTCTGGGGCCATTTCTGTGCTTGTCTCCAGGGCACACAACCACCTCAAACTACCAAACTAACTCCAACATATAGAGTCAAATCAATACCAGTACTCAGTGGTACCAATTTTTGGTACTTTTGTGTGTATTCATTTGCAAATAAATATCATTTGTTTAAGAATAAAATGGAGATTTTATCATTCAACATTTAATACTGAGTTAATAATAACTGTGCTGTCCAGTTATGTTTTGTTTTCTTACATTTTTTGTCTCATTTGCAAGTAAGTTTGATTTTAGTGTGCAGTTGCAATTCCAAGACATTAGATGGCACTAGTGTACAACCTACGGAAGGCAGTTCCACAGAGCACTGAAAGAGTCAGGGTTTTTGCTGCACTGTCTATAAACAAAGCCAGAGAAACTGAAAATATCCATCCATCCATTTTCTTCCGCTTATTCCCTTTTGGGGTCGCGGGGGGCGCTGGCGCCTATCTCAGCTACAATCGGGCGGAAGGCGTCGTACACCCTGGACAAGTTGCCACCTCATCACAGGGCCAACACAGATAGACAGACAACATTCACACTCACATTCACACTCTAGGGATCATTTAGTGTTGCCAATCAACCTATCCCCAGGTGCATGTCTTTGGAAGTGGGAGGAAGCCGGAGTAGCTGGAGGGAACCCACGCATTCACGGGGAGAACATGCAAACGCCACACAGAAAGATCCCGAGCCTGGATTTGAACCCAGGACTGCAGGAACTTCGTATTGTGAGGCAGACGCACTAACCCCTCTGCCACCGTGAAGCCCTACTGAAAATATGTTTTTCTTTATTTTTAATAGATTTAAATATATCAGATATCTGCAATGGGGTGGCCACTTGTCCAGAGTGTACGCCACCTTCCACCCAAATGCAGGTGGGATAGGCTCCAGCACCCCCCACAACCCCGAGAAGGACAAGCGATAGAAAGTGGATGGATGGATATATAACATACATCATAGCAAGTATGCATTAATTTCAGTTTGTCCCCGGTTTGTTGCCGTACTCAGAAAGTAGTCTTTGCCATTAAGTTGAATATGCTAGTCCTGTCTTTTGTTGAGGCCTATAAAGTGTTCATACTGTTAATATTGTACTTCTTACACATGGTTGCCATGGTGGCATTTGATTTTCACCTGACGCTGGTGTTCGGACACACGCACCTGGCTTTAATCAGGAAGAGAGTATTTAAGCCTGGAGTTGCCAGGTAGTCGGCCTGGCGACATCACTCTGTTTTTGCTCTGTCCATGCCATAGTTCATGCTGATGTTCATAGTTCATGCTGCTCTGCTCATGTCATAGGAGGTGTTGTTTGTTTTATGTTCATAGTTTACGTTCAATTATTAGTTTTGTTTCCTGTGCCAAGTTTGTGTGTCCGCCTGGTGAGCGCCTTTTTTTTGTACTTTTATAGTCTGGATTAAATCATGTTTTCACCTTCAAGCCATGTCCAGTCTAGTCCGTTTGCATCACGGAAGAACAAATCTAAAAAAAAACCTCGTCACGACAGATTGTAACGTACATGCCAGTTGTAATTTTCATTACCAAATTTGGAGGCGTTGAAATGGCCATGTAAAGCTGTTAATGCTAATCAGTAGCATTTATATGGCACATCTAATGTAAATTAGCATAGACCTATCTCATTTTAAAAAGTGGAGCCTTTTTTCAGGCATGTTTTGTTTGTTTGTTGTCTTGGACGATTGCAAGATCACTTTGAGGCAATCTGGCTGAGTCTGCTATGAGTACTTGTGTGCTTGTTTGCCAGGCAAGTGTTTGAGGTGGTGGTGAGTCTGTGTCATGTGCAACAAAGGTATTGAAATATGGTACCATTTCATTTGATGTAAATCAGTACCTGGAATTCAGGCGGTACTTATACTTGACAAAACAGTACCTCTCCCTACTTGTAGGACAAATGCTGAATTCCTGTTGTATGTAAGATACTGTAAATATGATAATAGAATGAGAAAATAATGACATGTCTAAGTGTTAAAGAACTTGTAACAAATTAAAAAGCGTAATATTGCAATTGTCCGAATCGTTAATTTTGTTCATTTGTGCAGTAAATACAAGCAAGATGAGGAATTAAAATATGTGGGCAGTGTTATTTGACATGGGCAGCACGGTCGAACAGTGGTTAGTGCATGTGTCTCACAATACGAAGGCCCTAGGTTCAATCCCGGGCACTAAGTCTTTCTGTGTGGAGTTTGCATGTTCCCCTCTGTGACTGCATGGGTTCCCTTCGGTTACATGCACCTGGGGATAGGTTGATTGGCAATTGAATCATACTTGCCAACCTAGAGACCTCCGATTTCGGGAGGTGGAGTGTGGGGTGTTTAAGAGGGGAGGAGTATATAGGTAGAATTCACCAAGTCAAGTATTTCATATGTATATATATATATATACATATATATATATATATATATATATATATATATATATATGTATGTATGTATATATATATATATATATATATATATATATATATATATATATATATATATATATATATACATATATATATTAGAGATAATAATAATAATAATAAAACAAGGTGACTTTGTAAAAAATCTGGGTATTATCTTCGACCCAACTCTCTCCTTTGAGTCACACATTAAAAGCGTTACTAAAACGGTCTTCTTTCATCTCCGTAATATCGCTAAAATTCGCTCCATTTTGTCCACTAAAGACGCCGAGATCATTATCCATGCGTTTGTTACATCTCGTCTCGATTACTGTAACGTATTATTTTCGGGTCTCCCCATGTCTAGCATTAAAAGATTACAGTTGGTACAAAATGCGGCTGCTAGACTTTTGACAAGAACAAGAAAGTTTGATCATATTACGCCTGTACTGGCTCACCTGCGCTGGCTTCCTGTGCACTTAAGATGTGACTTTAAGGTTTTACTACTTACGTATAAAATACTACACGGTCTAGCTCCAGCCTATCGTGCGGATTGTATTGTACCATATGTCCCGGCAAGAAATCTGCGTTCAAAAGACTCCGGCTTATTAGTGATTCCTAGAGCCCTAAAAAAGTCTGCGGGCTATAGAGCGTTTTCCGTTCGGGCTCCAGTACTCTGGAATGCCCTTCCGGTAACAGTTCGAGATGCTACCTCAGTAGAAGCATTTAAGTCTCACCTTAAAACTCATCTGTATACTCTAGCCTTTAAATAGACCTCCTTTTTAGACCAGTTGATCTGCCGCTTCTTTTCTTTCTCCTATGTCCCCCCCTCCCTTGTGGAGGGGGTCCGGTCCGATGACCATGGATGAAGTACTGGCTGTCCAGAGTCGAGACCCAGGATGGACCGCTCGTCGGGTCCCAGGATGGACCGCTCGCCTGTATCGGTTGGGGACATCTCTACGCTGCTGATCCGCCTCCGCTTGAGATGGTTTCCTGTGGACGGGACTCTCGCTGCTGTCTTGGATCCGCTTGAACTGAACTCTCGTGGCTGTGTTGGAGCCAATATGGATTGAACTTTCACAGTATCATGTTAGACCCCCTCGACATCCATTGCTTTTGGTCCCCAGCATTGTCACTGGCGTCCCACTGGATGTGAATTCTCCCTGCCCACTGGGTGTGAGTTTTCCTTGCCCTTTTGTGGGTTCTTCCGAGGATGTTGTAGTCTTAATGATTTGTGCAGTCCTTTGAGACATTTGTGATTTGGGGCTATATAAATAAACATTGATTGATTGATTGATTGAGATGCGCAGTTTGCGGTCGCATCCGCAGAGTCCGCGGGTAAACCGCGGGTCGGGCGGTTGGCATGACGAAAAAATAGATTTTAATTAGATTTGGGCGGGTGGCGGTTGAACCATCCGGAGATATTTGATATACATGGTTCTGGGATCGGTATCCTTTGCCAGTCATAGAGCCATTTAAGACCCGTGTCACAAAGCGAAGAAGTCAATAAGAGACGCTATTATTCTCTTGAATGGATGCCAGCAGTCACCCAGTTAATAAGTATTAGGGCGTGCTATGAAGCCATTGGCTTTGTCGCCTTCTACAACATGTATGATCTGCTTGTCAGTCCAGCATCATGTTGTGTGTGGCTTCCACGGCAACATGCACACGACTGCAAGGCATACTGGGTGACACAGAGTACACTAATGGTTGTGATATAAACACTTTTAACACTCTTAGTAATATGCGCCATGCTTTGAAGCCACACCAATTAAGAACGACAAACACATTTCGGGAGAACATCCTCACAGTAACACAACATAAACGCAACACAACAAATACCCCTAATCCTTTGTATTCGTGACACATCCTGACTATTTTATACACCCCCGTCCCCACCGTGCGTCGGTAAGGTGGGCGGGGTTGGGGGCGGGGGGTGTAATATATTTTCAGGAATTGTCATGAATACAAAGGATTATGGGTATTAGTTGTGTTGCGTTTATGTTGTGTTACTGTGAGGATGTTCTCCCGAAATGTGTTCGTCAATCTTGTATTGTGTGGCTTCACAGCGTGGCGCATATTAGTAAGTGTTAAAGTTGTTTATATCACAATCATCAGTGTACTCTGTATCACCCAGTATGCCTTTCAATCTCATACGTGTGATTGCGGAAGCTGCACACAACATGTTGCTGGACCAACAATCGGTTAGTACATGTTGTTGAAGGTGTCTAAGGCAATGGTTTCACAGCATACCCATATTCTTGTCATCAGGATGAACGCTATTGAATTGTCGCGAGAACATTAGCGGCTCCAATTGATTTCATTACTCTACACTGGAAAAACTCGAAATCTTGCCAAGAATATTTGTCTTATTTCTAGTCAAATTGTGTCTATGAACTTAATTTTAGACAATATCACTTATAACTAGAGTTACACCAAGATGGAGGGCCTTGTTTCAAGTCAGTGCATCTTGAATATCTTGTTAGGTGAGAAGATCTTGAAATGATCTTGTTTTGAGAAATATTTTTGATGAAATAAGCTTTTTCAACATGTCATGATGTTTTTATGCTCACAAGATGTAGGTTGTATGATGAATAATCTTGTTTCAAGAAAGAGACCTAACTTGAATTGAGACAACACAGCTTTATTGAATTTGCAGGTCAAAAGCATCACAATTGCAGCATCATGCATTATGGCAACAGTTGATGGATTGCATATTAAGAGTGACATGCCATGATGTCGGTGAGATCATACTTCACTGGAATGAATATGCCATTATTAAAGTTAACATAATAGTATGGTGTAAAATCCACACAGTTTTCAGAATTCAAAAAAATATTGGCTTGTGCAAGGTGAGGAATCTCTACCTCATAGGATAAATACTGTTCATTCCAACTAATTGTAGAGAGAGGTTGACATTCAAAACAAAACTGATTCATTTACAATAAAGATGTTTTTCACAACTGCAAACTCTGGGGTATTATTGAAAACATTAGAAATAACCAAAGATTTTCCACATGAATGCTTATTTCCATATTGAGCAATCTACTGGGCACACACTACATGTTCAACTTGCTCTATTCCTAAGAATTGTTTGATCTTTTCTTCTACGTAGTGAACATTTTTCACCTCAGATGTTGGGCCTATTTCAATGTCATTACAAAAAATAGGATGTTTGTCATGCACATTCTGACTACATTCATACAGTTGGTTGTGCTTCACAAGAGATTTACAAATATTCTTAAAACTACTTTTTATGGCCCACTGCTTGAAAAAGCAATGCTTTGACTCAAAACGCATACACATATGCCTAACAGTAGGACCAAGTGCTTTAATCTGGGAGGGAAGATGCAGCAGGTAATGTTGTTTAGGTATAATATTTAAATCTGGAAACAGCTGTTTGAAATGTCTTAAATGCTGCTCAATTAAAAGCTTCAGCCTAGGAAGAGTTGCGAGTGCAATAATAGGTGAAAACATAATTTTAACTATCTCCAACAACTTAAGTAGCAATTGTGTGTGAGCATTTTCTCCTGTTGTGTCAATGAGAAATGGCAGAATCTTTAACATAACCAGCATCTGCCCCGCTGATTGTTTAAGTTTATTGTCATTTGATGAAAGTGTAGTAACAGATATGGGACAAGGCTTGTCCCTCATATCTACATGAGAGTAAGGGAAACCAATAATTCCACTATTAAATGTGTCTAAATCCATATGTCCGGAAAGCACAAGATGCTTCAAAACACATTTGATTTCATATCTGGCAACACCTTCGAGAATAACATGCATGATGTCCTGTGGTGTTTGATTAATGATATCAAAGTGGGGAAATTCAGTTAATTTACTTCTCCTGTTTATACCAAATGTTGTTTTTAGATGTTCTCTTAGGAAATCAGTTCTTGCTTTTTCAATGTCACTGCATTGCCTGTTATGTCTTGCCATTGTCCTTTTCACAAACAAATCTTCATTAAATTTATGTTGCATATCTTCGAAGTTACATTCACAGTGCCTACATTTACTGTAGGCAAATCCAACTCCTTCCTTAAATCCAGCCACTTCATGTTGAGCAAGAGTGTCTCCGCACACGGACAAAAGTGCCCCATAAATTGTCCTCTCGCCATTTGAAGTGTCAACCCGAACACCATTATACAGCTTGATCAAATCATGGTTAATCCTCTCAAGTATTTTATCAATACAGGAAAGATCTTTATATTTTACCATGGCAAGCAGACGAATGGCAGCGAGTCTTGATCTGTATTTAGGGTTGATGTTACCTAAAGTGTAATAAATCAATAACAATTAGTTTTTGTTTGCACGAGAACCAAGAGGATTGCAAAGCTCAATTTCATCTGTATATAAAATTAACTGCAATGCTGTGGGAACTTTCAAAAACAGAGGGTGTGACTTAAAAATGTCCCCATCAATGAAATCATAAAAAAAAAACATCGTTGCAGGACTCTGGCCCCTCATTGATCATTTCAAGAATTTTTGGATGTGAAAGCAGCTGCTCCAAACTTTTAACTAATGGTATGTAGTAAAAACAATGTTTTTTATGGCAAGAACTCTGGAATCTCCACGCTTCACATAAGACACTGTTTGTTTTGCAGTAACAATTTCTGGTTCAACTGGATGTAACAGTTCTTTGATGGTCCTGATTGATTGTCCTGCAAATGTGTTGTAGCAATCGGGCTAAAAGGGTCAACAAACTGGTCAAATACCCTCATTGCATGACTCTTTAGTTCATCCAGGTCTCCAGAATGACTCTCAAAGATGCTCTTCTTTTGGTGACTCAGGTGCTCCAATAATGCTGTTTGATATTGCTGGACTCCACTCACCATCTGGTTAACAGCTCTCTAGGGAGGTGGAAAAAGCATCAAATAAATGATAACAAAAAGTAAACAAACAAAAAATACTACACTACAGACTTCACACAAAAAAAATCTGCAGAGCTCAACCCTACATAATGTCTGGCACATGCATTTTTAAGACACAAATGCATACATTACAGTACCTGTGTCAGTCTCTGGGTTTCTCTGGCCTGGAGAAGAAATGCAGTTGCATGTTTAGAAAGGTTAGCCTTCATGCAACCATGGGCAGGTTCTTGCAATTCATGCTGAAACAGATTAACAAGAATCATATTATAAAAGGGAAAATGTTGACCTTGAAAATGTGTAAAAATGATATCCAGTAATTTGATAACTGTATTTGTCCTTAGTTCTATACACGTTTCAATTAAGCGTGGTGACTGAAAAATATATCACAAATTTCTGATTCATATAAAACAAAAATATCTTACCAAAATATTTGATTATGTTTTTCTAATATTGGCAACTGTAAGATGTGTAAACAGAATAACTATTAGATGCTCATTATTATTCTTATTATTATCATAGCATAAATAGCTATTTGCACAAAAATAAACACTTGTAGCCACGAGTGCTCTGTCTTTGGCTAATGAAAAAATACGGACTTAATGTTCCATGTGTCCCATCAACCTCGAATGCAGGATTATTATCATCAGTCCGGTTGGTTGTGGCTGTCCTCTCCTGTGCCTCTGGTAAACGCTGGCCAGACGATCCGACCTCCTCGGTTTCTTGAACTTGGAGAAGATGGTGCGCGTGCGTTCGCTTTACGTGATAGTAGAAGGAGTTATACACCCGGTACTCACTCGAGCAGCCATCAATCCCACACACTACGCGAAAGTCCGGGCTGCGACTGTGCATGGTATTAATGTGACTCAACAACTGTTTTAGAGTCAGCGCCACAAATATGTAACACAAGAAACAACGCCAAATCATGTTGGACAAAAAGAGGATTCGAAAAGACGATAGGAAGGTAAGGATGTGTTGCTGCGGCAATTCTGACGGCCGTAATCCAGTCGTTGCTATGGTAACTCCCGCCGGCACCACTTTGCAGCAGGTCAACCGAGATCAACCATGGATTTACGGCTATGTGCGTCACCTTACCTGCGCGCCATTTACGCTGTATCGACGTCCACTAATTTGAACCGTTGGAACCAGCAACACTTAATTGGATGAGTGTCTCCTCAAGTAAGTAACGACGCTATGTCCTGTATTGTCAATTCGAGTTTACGTCGCCATATATGTCGCCTTTTAACTCTTATGTATGACTATATTTTGTGTTACAGAGAACTTCTTGTGCGCAAGTTAAATTTAGCTAAGCGAACCAGCTACCTTAACCATTAGCATGGAGGGACTGGATAATGTCACCGCATCAGTTTTAAGAGGTAATGTATTTTAAGAGGTAATGTATTCCTCTCTGAGCTGCAACTCCTCTCTGAGCTGCAACCTTATCGTGGTAGAGGAGTTTGCGTGTCCCAATAATCCTAGGAGCTATGTTGTCCGGGGGCATAAAGCCCCCTGGTAGGGTCTCCCAAGGCAAAAAGGTTCTAGGTGAGGGATCAGACAAAGAACAGCTCGAAGACCTTTATGAAAAAGAAAAAGCATGGACCCAGATTTCCCTCGCCCGGACGCGGGTCACCGGGGCACCCCTCTGGAGCCAGGCCCGGAGGTGGGGCACGATGGCGAGCGCCTGGTGGCCGGGCCTGTTCCCATGGGGCCCGGCCGGGCACAGCCCGAAGAGGCAACGTGGGTCACCCCTCCAATGGGCTCACCACCCATAGCAGGGGCCATAGAGGTCGGGTGCAATATGAGCTGGGCGGAAGCCGAAGGCAGGGCACTTGGCGGTCCGATCCTCGGCTACAGAAGCTAGCTCTTGGGACGTGGAACGTCACGTCACTGGGGGGAAAGAGCCTGAGCTAGTGCGCGAAGTCGAGAAATTCCGGCTGGATATAGTCGGACTCACTTCGACGCGCAGCAAGGGCTCTGGAACCACTTCTCTCGAGAGGGATTGGACCCTCTTCCACTCTGGCGTTGCCGGCAGTGAGAGGTGACGGGCTGGGGTGGCAATTCTTGTTTCCCCCCGGCTCAAAGCCTGTACGTTGGAGTTCAACCCGGTGGACGAAAGGGTAGCCTCCCTCCGCCTTCGGGTGGGGGGACGGGTCCTGACTGTTGTTTGTGCTTACGCACCAAACAGCAGTTCAGAGTACCCACCCTTTTTGGGAACACTCGAGGGAGTACTGGAAAGTGCTCTTTACTTGTCCTACTGGGAGACTTCAACGCTCACGTTGGCAACGACAGTGAAACCTGGAGAGGCGTGATCGGGAAGAATGGCCGCCCGGATCTGAACCCGAGTGGTGTTTTGTTATTGGACTTTTGTGCTCATCACAGTTTGTCCATAACAAACACCATGTTCAAGCACAAGCGTGTCCATATGTGCACTTGGCACCAGGACACCCTAGGCCGCAGTTCCATGATCGACTTTGTAGTTGTGTCATCGGATTTGCGGCCTCATGTTTTGGACACTCGGGTGAAGAGAGGGACGGAGCTTTCTACCGATCACCACCTGGTGGGGAGTTGGCTGCGATGGTGGGGGAGGATGCCGGACAGACCTGTCAGGCCCAAACGCATTGTGAGGGTCTGCTGGGAACGTCTGGCAGAGTCTCCTGTCAGACAAAGTTTCAATTCCCACCTCTGGAAGAACTTTGAACATGTCACGAGGGAGGTGCTGGACATTGAGTCCGAGTGGACCATGTTCCGCACCTCTATTGTCGAGGCGGCAGATCGGAGCTGTGGCCGCAAGGTAGTTGGTGCCTGTCGGGGCGGCAATCCTAAAACCCCTTGGTGGACACCAGCGGTGAGGGATGCCGTCAAGCTGAAGAAGGAGTCCTATCGGGTTCTTTTGGCTCATAGGACTCCGGAGGCAGTGGACAGGTACCGACAGGCCAAGCGGTGTGCAGCTTCAGCGGTTGCGGAGGCAAAAACTCGGACATGGGAGGAGTTCGGGGAAGCCATGGAAAACGACTTCCGGACGGCTTCGAAGCGATTCTGGACCACCGTCCGCTGCCTCAGGAAGGGGAAGCAGTGCACTATCAACACCGTGTATGGTGCGGATGGTGTTCTGCTGACCTCAACTGCGGATGTTGTGGATAGGTGGAAGGAATACTTCGAAGACCTCCTCAATCCCACCAACACGTCTTCCTATGAGGAAGCAGTGCCTGGGGAATCTGTGGTGGACTCTCCTATTTCTGGGGCTGAGGTCGCTGAGGTAGTTAAAAAGCTCCTCGGTGGCAAGGCCCCAGGGGTGGACGAGATCCGCCCGGAGTTTCTTAAGGCTCTGGATGCTGTGGGGCTGTCTTGGTTGACAAGACTTTGCAGCATCGCGTGGACATCAAGGGCAGTGCCTCTGGATTGGCTGACCGGGGTGGTGGTTCCTCTCTTTAAGAAGGGGGACCGGAGGGTGTGTCCCAAGTATCGTGGGATCACACTCCTCAGCCTTCCCGGTAAGGTTTATTCAGGTGTACTGGAGAGGAGGCTACGCCGGATAGTCGAACCTCGGATTCAGGAGGAACAGTGTGGTTTTCGTCCTTTGTCGTGGAACTGTGGACCAGCTCTATACTCTCGGCAGGGTTCTTGAGGGTGCATGGGAGTTTTCCCAACCAGTCTACATGTGCTTTGTGGACTTGGAGAAGGCATTCGACTGTGTCCCTCGGGAAGTCCTGTGGGGAGTGCTAAGAGAGTATGGGGTACCGGACTGTCTTATTGTGGCGGTCCGCTCCCTGTACGATCAGTGCCAGAGCTTGGTCCGCATTGCCGGCAGTAAGTCGAACACATTTCCAGTGAGGGTTGGACTCCGCCAAGGCTGTCCTTTGTCACCGATTCTTTTATGGACAGAATTTCTAGGCGCAGTCAAGGCGTTGAGGGGTTCCGGTTTGGTAACCGCAGGATTAGGTCTCTGCTTTTTGCAGATGATGTGGTCCTGATGGCTTCATCTGACCGGGATCTTCAGCTCTCGCTGGATCGGTTCGCAGCCGAGTGTGAAGCGACCGGAATGAGAATCAGCACCTCCAAGTCCGAGTCCATGGTTCTCGCCCGGAAAAGGGTGGAATGCCATAGCCCCCAAATGGAGGAGTTCAAGTACCTAGGAGTCTTGTTCACGAGTGAGGGAAGAGTGGATCGTGAGATCGACAGGCGGATCGGTGCGGCGTCTTCAGTAATGTGGACGTTGTACCGATCCGTTGTGGTGAAGAAGGAGCTGAGCCGGAAGGCAAAGCTCTCAATATACCGGTCGATCTACGTTCCCATCCTCACCTGTGGTCATGAGCTTTGGGTCATGACCGAAAGGATAAGATCACGGGTACAAGCGACCGAAATGAGTTTCCTCCGCCGTGTGGCGGGGCTCTCCCTTAGAGATAGGGTGAGAAGCTCTGCCATCCGGGAGGAACTCAAAGTAAAGCCGCTGCTCCTTCACATCGAGAGGAGCCAGATGAGGTGGTTCGGGCATCTGGTCAGGATGCCACCCGAACGCCTCCCTAGGGAGGTGTTTAGGGCACGTCCAACCGGTAGGAGGCCACGGGGAAGACCCAGGACACGTTGGGAAGACTATGTCTCCCGGCTGGCCTGGGAACGCCTCGGGATCCCCCGGGAAGAGCTAGACGAAGTGGCTGGGGAGAGGGAAGTCTGGGCTTCCCTCTTAGGCTGTTGCCCCCGCGACCCGACCTCGGATAAGCGGAAGATGATGGATGGATGGATGGATGGATGGATTTCTTTTAAACATGGAGTTGTATTTCAAGTCAATATCCTCTGCTAATAACAAGAAAGCTATCAAAACGATAAATCTATGCTCCCACTTTAATATATTTGATTCACTTTAATTTTCATTGCCCATGTCCCCTGGTGTATCTTACTTTTTTAATTTCCATCCATCCATCATCTTCCGCTTATCCGAGGTCGGGTCTTTTTTAATTTCTTTTTTTTAAATTATCATTATTATTTTTTATCTCTATCTCTTAATTATGTATGTATTTATTTTGTTGTTACATCTATCTGTTATCCAATTGTTATTAATGTGATGCTCATCATATGGCTTGTTGCACTGTTACTATTACTGTATTTTGTAAATCAATAGTAAAGTTGAAAAAAAAGTATTACTTTTAAACATATGTCTACAAGCTTTTAAGGTAAAATGCACAGTTAAGATGCTTTAGTATGATTAGTCGACCGACTTAAGATTAAAAAGCATAAGGCAAAATTATGCCGTTTTATTAGATTTTTTTTTTTAGATTCAACATATTGTCATATATGTACATATTTCGGGGCACTGATTCATTTTAATATGTGCTTTCCAATGTAGCTGCAAACATCAGCGAGGAAATGCTGAGCACCTTGTCTCGAGAAGACTTGCGGGATCTGTTTCCAGGCCCAGAGAACTTTTTTCGGAGAAAAGCAGTGTGGAGTTTGTGTCATGATGTGTCAGAGGATGTCAGTTTCTTAGTCATATGACTTAAAATAATCACCAATTATTATTCTGCATTGCTGTTCATCGTAACACAATTAAATTGTGCATTTTCCACTTCCACATTATCTTTCATGTTGCAGCAAACTGTCCAAGAACACTCTGGAAATTCCTCGATTAATGATTCACCAATGCAAAAAACATTGACTCCTTTTATAAGCAAAGCCTGCAAAGTACACAACCCCTGAAAAAGTTGTGAAGTTATCATTCCCGGAATATGTGTTGCACACCGACACTGAACTTGAGCAAGTCCGAAAACAGTACTTCGAGTTGTCTAAAACGGGCTTAGAAAGCACCTGCCATATGTCAAAGGAACTCAGATGCAGACTCATCCGAAACACCATGACCAGTATGATGGCAATTCTGAGGGCAAGAGGGGATGAAGGATCCGACAGATACCCATCAAAACCAGAAATTACAGCAATGGCAAAAAGAATAGTACAATATTACCCAATGCTGCAGGATAAAGGCCTGAAGAATACATGGGTATGTGACACACATTGAATTGATGACCAAAGAGACTCCGCCTGGCCACTTAATGTAGCAATTTGATGAACGTTTTAATTGTGTCTTGTCCAGGTCACTGTGTTTACACAGCTGTACAAACGACTGCAAAATGTGAGATCTCCCCAAAAACGCAAAAAAGATGGGAGTCATTCAAAGAGGTAAGACTGTAACTAATCATTATTTCTATTGAGGATGAGTCTACTTGTCCTTGTCTTAATTATTTGATTATTTCTGAATAATGCCTTGAAATTGTTCAACTTTTTCTCAAAGCTCAAGTGACATCCTCAGGTCTTACAACTTATTATGGAACATGTTGACTTTAAATTTAAAACAACAGTTGAAATTTAATCAATTAATTGGATAATCTTTGCAGCTCTACAAAGAGGCGTCATCTTGAACACCCAGATGACACTGATGAAATTGCTTCAAACGACTCAACAGTGATTCTGGATCTCTCCACGGAGGGTAGTAGCAGTTCAGACCCCAGCAATAAAGAAAGAGGTGATTCTCTTCTTAGGATTGAGACAATTATACAGCATGTGCCAGGTGCCAGTCAACAGTGTATTGGCCTATATGCTCTGCATCAAAACAAAATGAAGGCTGAGTCTAGTGGAAACCTTTTTATGACCCTCCATAAGTAACATTCAGCTGCTTCACTACTTAATATTTTGATCCAAATAATGCATTTCATTGTTTAATTTGGTTCCAGAAGAGTGAACTTATTCTTAAATTCTATTAGTCTGACAGCATGATGTTATTTGTTTTAGGAGCGAAAAACCCCCAATTGCTGCTTGAAGAAGTGACCCGTCTTACCTCCAGTCCTGAATGTGAGTATATCTGTCTGTCTCCCCCTTCACTGTGTGTGGTGACTTGTTATAGTAGACCGTACTTGCATGCAGTTCAATGTGATTGATTATATTAGCCAATAAATAATGGAATTTTGTATATACATTCTGTAAATGGTTGAAATACTGATATATGAATGATTATAACATAATGATCAGGGCTGAATGTAAAAGATTTACAAGGTGTACAATATTAATGGATGACATTCATTTGTAATTTGAAAACATCTTAATGACAGTATATCACTTTGTGCCTTACAGCTAACAAGCCTGCTGATAGTGCCAGTCCAGATGCAGCCAGTCAAGCAACCTTGGCCAAGCACTACAAGGCCCTACAGGCTTTGTTTAAAAGAAAAAATCCAAACTACCAGGATGTTTCTCATCTTCTGGATTTGAAATTTGCAGCCAGAAGATTATTCATTGACTCGGATACCATTCGTGAGGAGGACAGACCTGAAAAGATTCTCGAAGCTTATCCCTGTTTTAAGGACATTGGACATGTAAGTCATTATTGACTGTGCATAGTCAATACACAGTACTACACACTCACTGTGTTAGATTTGGATTCCCACCTCGAGAGCGATTTATTCATGTCAGTTTTGATACAATATTTTATAGGTGATGGACGAGCTTTGACGCATTTTGGACATGAGAAACTGCAAATTCATCAGTGAATTAAAGGAAAGATGGCATGACTTCTGCCAGAAGGTGCAGTTTTTTGGTGTGTCCAAAAACATGCTGAAACCACCAATGGGAATAGACAAAGGGAAAAAATTATGTTTTTTACTTAGTGAGGATGAAGCTTCGGGCTTGTTAATTATCAAGTTCATGCACTCATTTCTAGTCCTTTTTGTAAACTATTTTCTCCAACCTCCTCAATCCTATCCCAACTCAATTCTCTATTCTGCCCTGAACTGTGTGAACAGTCTCACTGATATAGTAGTATTAGGTTGATGTTATCCTTCTAGTTAGGGGCAAGCCAAAGATGGGGACATTTTCCTCAATAATTGTGCATGTTGTTCATATTTGAATACTGAATCTCTTTTTCAACAGTGCAACAGGCTGTCGAAATTCTGCGTGTGCTGCCATCACTGTTCCCCTCCATGTCTGGTCTGCCCGGCGAAAGTCAGAGATCTAAGTCAGGCTCTGGTGCATGTCCTTGAGGTGAGCAGTGCAAAATATACTGGACCATTTTGACTGCATTATTTAAAAGTTAAAACTGAAGGTGTATCCTCTGCCTGCTCCAAATGAGTTTCCTATTTATATGATTTTTCTTTCTTTTTTTTTGCATTTGGTATGGTTTAAAAGTTAAGATATAGCTTTCTGTATGCTGTAACCTTTATTATTTATTCGATTGCAACCAACCTCTTTGCCTTAAAGCCAATGTTCCAGAGATGTATAACTATTATCGTGACGGAAGGATGTCTTATGTGTTTTAGGAAAAAGAAGACCCCAATTCCTACTTGAGGAAGCGCCCTCTCACATGCCCGTCCAACTGCCTTCTAGCGGTAGGAAATGTGCCGATAACTACCTTTCCCAAGGACAAGGTCACCGAGGGTGCTTTATACCTGATGGCATACTACTACACCCTACATCTTACATACCCAAAGTGTGTCGCAACTCTGATGTCACTCATACAAACAGAGGTCCGACTGGACAACATTCATGAGAGTGATCTCACATCATGGTACAAAAAAAGCATGGCTGAGTGGAAGGCTTTTATTGGCCAGTAGGCTTGTGGTATGCAAAATAGCACCCACTTCTTCCCGAGGCTGCTATCCACATACAATGGTGGACAAGTTGGTCATATGTTAAGTTTGTGAGACCTTTTCAATGTTAAGCACTTGGCAAATGTTATGGGCTGAGCAAGTGTTTGTGTGATTTGTATATTTTATGTGTTTTGAAAATATTTTTTGTGATATACTGTTGTGCATACAGTGAGCCGTAAAGAGCTCCCCCCACAAAAAGCATGCCAGTGCAAACATTTATTGACGAATAAACGTTGAATGCGAGACTAATTCTCATTTACTTGCCTTATTTTGAGCTGATAATGTCTTAAATTGAGAACAATATTGCTAATAATTATGACTCAAAAACCCCTAATTGTAGTCTGTTATGCTAACTTCAAGAAATATTGTCTCAGAATGCCTCTTTCTAATCTCACTTCAAGTACAAGGCATTCTTAAATCTAGAACAATTTCTCAAATATCAGACTTAAAATAAGTGAAATACACTTGAAATGAAAAGAATGGTACCAAAATACATGCTGGCTTTCAGGATAAAAATACCACTTTCAAGCATCACAACCTTATTATGAGACAGAAAAATCTTACTATCCAAGTAAAATATAACTAAAAATGAGTTATTAAAACTTATTTTAAGACCTTTTTAGTCATGTCAGTCTTAGAAATTCTGTCTTATTTCAAGAAATCTTGTTGAGACAATTTTCACTTGTTCCATTGGCAGATTTTTTTGCTCAATTCAAGCAAAAATGTCTTGTTTCATGTTTTTTTTTACTCATTTTTAGATCAGCATTTTTTCCAGTGTATGAGACAGGTTTAAACAACTCTGTGAGTGGTAAAGGTGGCCAACCTCTGATGTAATTCAGCAGGCGGTTGGCGGGCGGGTACGGTCCTAATAGATCGTTGGTTCGGGTGGACGGCGGGGTGATGACGATTTTGGTGATGAGGATTCGGATAATATAATTGCCTATCCGCGCATCTCTAATATATATATATATATATATATATATATATATATATATATATATATATATATATATATATATATATATATATATATATGTATATATATATATATATATATATATATATATTTATATGTATATATATATGAGAAATACTTGAATTTCAGTGTTCATTTATTTACACATAAACACACACATAACACTCATCTACTCATTGTTGAGCTAAGGGTTGAATTGTCCATCCTTGTTCTATACTCTGTCACTATTGTTCTAACGATGCTGAACACCCTCTCTGATGATGTATTGCACAAAAGTGCTTTCATCAAATGCACTACTCTGGAATCTTCCATCTCTCCATAGCATGGCCCAAAACCGGTCAATCTTTGCTTCCTGAGGAAGATCTTCACTGCCAAGCAATTGGTAGTCCACTACTTCTTCCCGGAGGCTATTCAGGTCCAATCGCAGCTGTGGCTTGGAACTTACAAGCGTATTTCTTCATCTTACTCGTCGTCGGTGTCGCCATGGCTGTATCTGCCTCGTTCTTCTGCACTCTCTAAAAGCTGAAGATGTTATTGTCACATATGCATGTACAGTAGATGGCAGTATTGTCCTGTTTAAGAGTGTCACAACATTGCTGTTTATGGCAGACGAACTGCTTTACGGTAGACGAAAACGTGACTGCTGGTGTTGTGTGTTGTTACCGCGCTGGGAGGACGTTAATGAAACTGCCTAACAATAAACCCACATAAGAAACCAAGAAATTACTTCGATCATTGGGCAGGCTCGCTGATTATATCGTGGGAAAGCAGACGTGAAAACAGGCTGTCGACACGTTACTCAGCTGCGCCTGAATTTCCAGAGATTTTTAGGAGAAAATTTGTCCCGGGAGGATTTCGGGAGAGGCGCTGAAATTCGGGAGTCTCCCGGAAAATTGGGGAGGGTTGGCAAGTGTGCACTAAATCAGGGGTAGGGAACCTATGGCTCGAGAGCCAGATGTGGCTCTTTTGATGACTGCATCTGGCTCTCAGATGAATCTTAGCTGACATTGCTCAACACGATAAGTAATGAATAATTCCGCTGGTAATCACAGTGTCAAAAATAACGTTCAAAATATAAAACATTCTCATGCATTTTCATCCATCCATCCGGTTACTACCGCACCTGTTCAAGAAGTCGCATTAATAGTAAGAATCATTTTATTTATTTTTGGTTAGCCTCAGAATAACTATGTTATTAAAAAGAATAAGAGACTTTCTATACTCTAAAAGTGTTGGTCTTTCTTAAAAATGCACGCATATGGTTGTATTTAGTGTTAAAAAAAAAAATTATATTGCTCTCACGGAAATACTATTAAAAATATTTGGCTTGTATGGCTCTCTCAGCCAAAAAGGTTCCCGACCCCTGCACTAAATGGTCCCTAGTGTGTGAATGTGAGTGTGAATGTCTTCTGTCTATCTGTGTTGGCCCTGCGATGAGGTGGCCACTTGTCCAGGGTGTACAACGCCTTCCACCTGAATGCAGCTTATATAGGCTCCAGCACCCCTGCGACCCCGAAAGGGACAAGCCGTGAAAAATAGATGGATAGATGGGTATATGACATAGTTCCACTCCAGTCCTGTGGGTGGCGGTATCTAGGGTTGTGAACTGAACGACAGTTTAAAATATCCGCGATTTTAATGCATCATCCAAGACTTAAGCTGCGCTACAAACCCTCTCTTAATTTTGTGGTAATTGTCATGACTGGTCAGACTTTGTATAATATACTTCCTTTGCCAAGTCTGGAGCGCTGATTGAGTAACACATCTGTCGCTGTTTGGTGATTGGGAGACTCACCTGTGGACGATCACTAATTAGAGGGGTGTATTTGCCAGCACAGCATCTCAGACAGCGCTGATGATGCATTGATGAGTGTGCAACTTAGTTGTGTAGTTCATGTTAGTATTTCCTCTCATGTGTATTGCTGTCTTTTTGCATTTTAACCCCCGTGGTTGATTGCTTGTTTTTTATATATATATATATATATATATATATATATATATATATATATATATATATATATATATATATATATATATATACTGTATATATTAACATGACCTGTGCAGCCACTCAGGCAAATCAAATAGTTGATGTAGATCCTCATATCTGCTGTACACAATTGCTTTACAAAAGAGAAGTGGGGGTTACTTCACTTGTTGCCTTATTTACATTAGACTTTATTAAATGGATACAATTAATGTTTTGTGCAGTCGGACTGGTGCCAGTGGGGATGAAAAAATAAAAAAACAAAGACAGGGGGAATTTTCAGGAAGAGAAACAGAGAGACAACACTGCCCCATCAGATGGCCCCCGTGCAACACTGCAGCATGCCACACCACAGACGAGACCCAGCAGGCCCCACCGATGGGGGCCTACGGAAGTGGGCGGGTGGCGGGCCCCGAGCAAGCAGCCAGGCTACAGCAGGAGACGCTGGCCCCCTGTGGAGCAAGCAGGCTCCGAGAGCTAGACCAGTCCCCAACGCCCCAAAATAAATAAATACATAATTATATAAATACAATTTTAAAATCCATCCATTTTCTACCGCTTATTCCCTTTTGGGGTTGCGGGGGGGCGCTGGCGCCTATCTCAGCTACGATCGGGCGGAAGGCGGGGTACACCCTGGACAAGTCGCCATCTCATCGCAGAGCCAACACAGATAGACAGACAACATTCACACTCACATTCATACACTAGGGACCATTTAGTGTTGCCAATCAACCTATCCCCAGGTGCATGTCTTTGGAGGTGGGAGGAAGCTGGAGTACCCGGAGGAAACCCACGCATTCACGGGGAGAAAGCTCTCCAGCCGAGGATTGAACCCAGGACTGCAGGACCTTCGTATCTTGAGGCAGACGCACTAACCCCTATCCCACCGTGAAGCCCACAAAATAATGAATAAAAATGTAATAACTACATACAGTAGACACACACACACACACACACATATATATGAACAAAAAAATATATACATAAGCCGCGCACAAGCTTCCCCCCCAACCCCCTGCTCCGGGTACAACCCCCAACATGCAAATGGCCGCTGCGGCCGACTGGGAAGTTGTGCCCGGGCCGACACCCGACAAGCCAACCAACAAAATGATAAACGAAAACGAGCCGCAAATTCTGCCAGCCCCCCACAACCACCACGCATGCAATGGACCACAATAGCGGCCACCCTCTCACAACAGACTCAGAAGCAACGAGCGCCCGCACCACAAACAACCGGCAACCAAGACAACCGTCTCAAAACCCTCGACGGCCAGCCCCACCGCACCAAATCAGCCGCGACCGACAATCACACGCCGAAAATACCATAGAGACCAACCAGCGCCAGTCCGCCAGCCAGTGCAAATGGCAACATGTAAACAAACTGGCAAAAACTCACCACCGCCCAAACACATGAGCTACAGCACCCGCACCAAAATAAGGGCTGTGCTGCCCCGAACCAGGCCACTGATACAACCCCCACAGCTCGAAGACAAAACAGACGGACACAAATCCCGCCCAACAGGAAGAAAACCCACGCACCGCTACATAATCCAGAAGCAAACCACCCAATCTGTTGTGATCCGATATCCGGATCATACCATATTTTTTGCTTTGTTCCATTTGTGTATTATAGTCTGCCAATGTTTGCATTAGTTCCTTTCTGTATCACTCCCTGTCATTTGACTCCTTAGTTCCTGTTTAGTCTGTCACCATTGTTTCATATTATTTCCTCCTGCTACTCTCGGTTCCCGCAAAGCTGTTTCTCGTATCCACCATCCTTATATAAGCCAGCCCTTTCTGTTCACTCATCCTCGGACTCTAGTTTGCTTTCACACAACTGCTGATGACTTGTTTCTCATGCTTTTTCTCGCTAGCTTCCACGCTAAGCTTTATTTTATTCCTAGCTTTCATGCTAGTTGTTTTGTTTTTCCCTTTGTGCCTTTGTGCCAAGTTTAGTGTATCCGTTCGTTTTCCTAGCTTTTCATGCTAGCGCTTTTATTTGCCTTTCTGTTAGCACCAGTGTTTTTGTTGTAGCCTGTTTTATTACTTATATAAAAACGTATTTCTTACCTTACGCTGTGTTTTTGCCCGACGCATCTACGGAGGAACAAATCCGACATCGTTATGCCACACAAGCTTCACACGATCCACGTCCATCAGAAAAAAACACTCCAAAACTTCAAAAATCAAAACAAAAGAAGACAAACAATTCCAAACACACAAACAAAAAACACCACGGTCCCCGTAAAACCAGAACACCTGATGAGCCCTCTGCCAAGAAAGCCCAGCACGCGGCCTTCCAGCCCACTCATCAAAATAGGAAAAAATAAAACACTAACAAAAATAACACACAGCCCGCCTAAGAGATACTCTGCATTGTATCTGATAAAGACACCTTCTTCTTGCACACCACCTGCCTTCTCTGCACCTGTGGATCACGCCAACAACCGCAACAATGCTCCACCGTGACAGATGTTCCATTGACCAAATAAATTGCTTACGATATAACTGAAAACCTGTTTAAATGATATTTTTTAAATGATTAATGTGACGTTTTAAACTCAAAGAATTGTATTTTTCAAAAGATTTGTAAGAGTTTTGGACCGTAGGGGTTCCTCTGTTCTCTATCCTCAAGTTCTCTAAATCCTACTTCCTTATTCCAAAGACTCGGTTTTGAGATGCGAATCAAAAAAATCTCTCATCATAAAGGTTCTGTCAGCGCAAATACGTGGAAGGTGATGATGTCGACAGAAAGTTTTGCTGGAGGGAATATTGCGTCTCTTACCTTCATTTACCCCAACACAAAAAGAGCATTTAGTGGATTTACGAGGAGCAGCAGCTCCTTCAAACAAAAACTGCTTGGAGATTGCAGGTGGATTATGTTACACTAAATCCAAAAAGTGGCATTTTGAAGGTCCGGCCTTTTCTGGAAACAACGTTTATCTCTTCTATGGCATGTGTGTGGGAGGCAGCTTTCCATCGTGTCTCCAGCCAGACATTGTTTGCAGCTCCTGGAAATGGCAGCTGATCTAAACACTGACAGTATATAACGTGCGGTTGTTCGATAAGAAAAGAACCGATTCCATGGACTCAAATCCTGAACGTTCGAGAACCGTGGCGTGTCTTCGACAGTTGGAGAAGCAGCAACCTGCATCCCCAGTTCTAGTGATAGTGCCGGTGAGTAACTAGGGTTAACTGTTGCTGGTTCATTTCTACATTTGCTCACTTGTAGCCATCCATCCATTTCCTACCGTTTATTCCCTTTTGGGGTTGCGGTGGGCGTTGGCGCCTATCTCAGCTACAATCAGGCGGAAGGTGGGGTACACCCTGGACAAGTCGCCACCTCATCGCAAGGCCAACACAGATAGACAGACAACATTCACACTCACATTCAAACACTAAGGCCAATTTAGTGTTGCCGATCAACCTATCCCTAGGTGCATGTCTTTGGAGGTGGGAGGAAGCCGGAGTACCCGGAGGGAACCCACGCATTCACGGGGAGAACATGCAAACTCCACACAGAAAGATCCCGAGCCTGGATTTGAACCCAGGACTGCAGGAACTTCGTATTGTGAGGCAGACGCACTAAGCCCTACACACTTGTAGCCTTTAGGCTAAAATATTGTTACCTCTTATGTCAACCAGGACTGCAGTAATGTTAACTAGACTAATGTTACCTAAGCATAGTCAGTGGCTAAAGGTAACATTATCGTTAGCCTTTTTGTATGTGTCTGATCAATCAATCAATCAATCAATCAATGTTTACTTATATAGCCCTGAATCACTAGTGTCTCAAAGGGCTGCACAAACCACAACACAAACCACTACCACATCCTCGGTAGGCCCACATAAGGGCAAGGAAAACTCACCCAGTGGGACGTCGGTGACAATGATGACTATGAGAACCTTGGAGAGGAGGAAAGCAATGGATGTCGAGCGGGTCTAACATGATACTGTGAAAGTTCAATCCATAATGGATCCAACACAGTCGCGAGAGTCCAGTCCAAAGCGGATCCAACACAGCAGCGAGAGTCCCGTTCACAGCGGAGCCAGCAGGAAACCATCCCAAGCGGAGGCGGATCAGCAGCGCAGAGATGTCCCCAGCCGATACACAGGCAAGCAGTACATGGCCACCGGATCGGACCGGACCCCTTCCACAAGGGAGAGTGGGACATAGGAGAAAAAGAAAAGAAACGGCAGATCAACTGGTCTAAAAAGGGAGTCTATTTAAAGGCTAGAGTATACAAATGAGTTTTAAGGTGAGACTTAAATGCTTCTACTGAGGTGGCATCTCGAACTGTTACCGGGAGGGCATTTCAGAGCCGATAGGATGGAGCTAGACCGTGTAGTATTTTATACGTAAGTAGTAAAACCTTAAAGTCACATCTTAAGTGCACAGGAAGCCAGTGCAGGTGAGCCAGTATAGGCGTAATATGATCAAATGTTCTTGTTCTTGTCAAAATTCTAGCAGCCGCATTTTGTGCCAACTGTAATCTTTTAATGCTAGACATGGGGAGACCCGAAAATAATACGTTACAGTAATCGAGGCGAGACGTAACCTGATAACGTTAACGGTATCTTGTAGCCTACACCACTCCAGTTTGCAGGTCTGTCTCATAAACTAGTGCTTTCTTTACAAACCCCGTTTCCATAAGAGTTAGGAAATTGTGTTGGATATAAATATAAACGGAATACAATGATTTGCAAATAGTTTTCAACCCATATTCAGTTGAATATGCTACAAAGACAACATATTTGATGTTCAAACTGATAAACGTTTTTTTTTGTGCAAATAATCATTAACTTTAGAATTCGATGCCAGCAACACGTGACAAAGAAGTTGGGAAATGTGGCAATAAATAATGATAAAGTTGAGGAATGCTCATCAAACACTTATTTGGAACATCCAACAGGTGTTCAGGCTTATTGAAAACAGGTGGGTGCCATGATTGGGTATAAAAACAGCTTCCCAAAAAAAATGCTCAGTCTTTCACAAGAAAGGATGGGGCGAGGTACACCCCTTTGTCCACAACTGCGTTAGCAAATAGTCAAACAGTTTAAGAACAACTTTTCTCAAAGTGCAATTGCAAGAAATTTAGGGATTTCAACATCAAAAGGTTCAGACAATCTGGAGAAATCACTCCACGTAACCAGCAAGGTCGGAAACCAACATTGAATGACCGTGACCTTCGATCCCACAGACGGCACTGTATCAAAAATCAACATCAATCTCTAAAGGATATCACCACATGGGCTCAGGAACACTTCAGAATATGTCGCTACATATGTAAGTGCAAGTTAAAGCTCTACTATACAAAGCTAAAGCCATTTATCAACAACATCCAGAAACGCCGCCGGCTTCTCTGGGCCCGAGATCATCTGAGATGGACTGACAAGTCCACATTAGAAATTGTTTTTGTAAATATTTGACACCGTGTCATCTGGACCAAAAGGGAAGCGAACCATCCAGACTGTTATCAACGCAAATTTTAAAAGAAAGCATCTGTGATGGTGTAGGGGTGCATTAGTGGCCAAGGCATGGATAACTTTCACACCTGTGAAGAAACCATTAATGCTGAAAGGTACATACAGGTTTTGGAACAACATATGCTGCCATCTAAGCGCCATCCTATTCATGGACGCCCCTGCTTATTTCAGCAAGACAATGCCAAGGCACATTCAGCACGTGTTACAACAGCGTGGCTTAGTAAAAGAAGAGTGCGGGTACTTTCCTGGCCCGCCTGCAGTCCAGACCTGACTCCCATCGAAAATGTGTGGCGCATTATGAAGCGTAAAATACGACAGCGGAGACCCCGGACTGTTGAACGACTGAAGCTCTACATAAAACAAGAATGAGAAAGATTGCCACTTTCAAAGCTTCAACTATTAGTTTCCTCAGTTCTCAAACGTTTATTGAGTGTTGTTAAAAGAAAAGGTGATGTAACACAGTGGTGAACATGCCCTTTCCCAACTACTTTGGCACGTGTTGAAGCCATGAAATTCAAAGTTAATTATTATTTGCAAAAAAAAATAAAGTTTATGAGTTTTAACACCAAAAATGTTGTCGTTGTAGTGATTCAATTGAATATGGGTTGAAAACGATCTGCAAATCATTGTATTCCGTTTATATTTACATCTAACACAATTTCCCAACTCATATGGAAACGGGGTTAGTAGTTTATTTCGTACATGAACACACTTACAGCATAACACATCACAGTTTCATATAATTTCACTTTACATCATGTCCGAAAAGGAGTAGGAAGAAGTAAAGCTTATTTAATCCTACCCCTTTCCCACTACAGAGCGTTTACAAATATATACATCATTACTGACCTTTTTATAATAAAAAAACATCTGTGAATTAGTATAGAAAACAGTTTTGTAATACAGTATGTGATTAAATAATTCAGTCATTATTAAATATACTGAGATGAAAAATATCTTATTTTCAATAAGGTTGAAAGTATTCCTCATAATTCTTCTTTGTACTTTGTAAACACTATTAATTTGAACAACCTCTTATAGGCCTACTGGAATGAGATTTTCTTATTTATGTGTCATACTTAATCATTTTGCGATATTGCCATATTTTTGCTGAAAGGATTTAGTAGAGAACATCCACGATAATGTTTGCAACTTTTGGTCGCTAATAAAAAAGCCTTGCCTGTACCGGAAGTAGCAGACGATGTGCGTGTGACGTCACGGGGTGTGGAGCACCTCACATCTGAACATTGTTTACAATCATGGCCACCACCAGCTATAGCGATTCGGACCGAGAAAGCGACGATTTCCTCATTAATTTGAGGGAGGATGAAAGATTTGTGGATGAGGAAAGTGAGAGGGAAGGACTAGAATTTTTTTTTTAAAAGACGAAGGTAGTGGGAGCGATTCAGATGTTATTAGACACATTTACTAGTGTAGCCGAGTGTCCTGGGTTCGCCGATACAGTGTACTTATATAATAAAATAATAAATGGGAGACATTAGAGCAGGTCCTGTTGCCACCGCTTCTTTAATGTGAACTCCTTTACACCTCTCTCTCCACAACCACACACCCTACGTCACAGCCCCACGGCAACTCTGAAAGGACAAAACTCCTCCTCCTCCTCCTCCTCACACTCTCTGTTAACTTGGGACATTCTGAACTGTTTGTTGCACTAGGATAATTATCTGGAAAATCCCTTATATGCTTATTGTGTTACTAGTGTTTTAGTAAGATTATATGGTGGTACCTGAAAGTCGGCGGGGTGTGGCCATGGGTGTGGTGCCCGCCAGTGTCTCCGAGGGAAGCCACGTTTCTCGACGAGGCAATGCAGCCGGGCTCAGATTTTTTTTTTTTTCCTTCCTCCACAGTGTAAGCATCCGACGGTCGGGGGCGGCTGTTGGGAGGAGGCAAAAGAGTCCGCAGCTGCAGGAAAAACGACGCAAACTCTCCGCTCATGTCGACGGTAAGAACCGACTTATTGCCACCATTTTCTCACCAAAACCTGCCGGTTGACATGTGGTAGGGAACCATGTTCGCTTGACCGCTCTGTTCCATAGTAAAGCTTCACCGTCAGCTTTCGGGAATGTAAACAAGGAAACACCGGCTGTGTTTTTGTTGCTAAAAGCAGCCGCAATACACCGCTTCCCATCCACATCTTTCTTCTTTGATGTCTCCATTATTAATTGAACAAATTGCAAAAGATTCAGCAACACAGATGTCCAGAAGACTGTGTAATTATGAGATTAAGCAGACGACTTATAACTGGGATCGGTACTGGATCAAAATGTCCGCTACAATCTGTGACATCATGCGCACGCGTCATCATACGCCTCATCATACCGCGATGTTTTCAGTAGGATAATTCGCGCAAAATTTTAAATTGCAAATTAGTAAACTAAAAAGGCCGTATTGGCATTTGTTACAATTTTAAGATTTCATCGTTGATGTATAAACTATCAGACTGCGTGGTCGGTAGTAGTGGGTTTCAGTAGGCCTTTAGAGTGGATCATATCAATACAATGTTTAACTTCATTACTTAATCCATTCCATCATTTAATTCCACATACTGATATGCTAAAGACTTAATAACAGACCTCCTAGTCTTCACATTCAGCTAATTTCCCCCCTAATTCTATGCTATGTCTGTCCCTCATTTTCCCTCCAGGGCAAGGACTTGCAGTCATCCCTGGAGGAGGCCACACCGATGGAGCCCTGAAGGATGTTCCAATAGCAGCATAAGTGCACTTTTTGGAGAGCTGGATTATTTTCAGTTTTGTGCCCAAGTGACTAATTTTATTTAACACTATTATTATTTATACACCTATAGTGATCACAGAGACAGGTTTTTTTGTGTTACTGTATATATTTGTTATTCTGAAAAATCCCTCTTAATATACTTTGGGTGACAACAGTCAATATGTATTTATTTTATTTTTTTACAGAGGTAACAACAGTCAATATTGATTTATTTTATTTTTTTCTTATAAAATAAAAGTGACCATTCGTTAAACTAAATATTGTGTGTTTTTTTTCCATGTACAACAATCTATCTGGATTTCGATAAGAGAATCGATAAGGAATCGGTTCGATAATGGGCTCAAACTCAATCATTTCTTATCAAACATCATCCCTAAAGAAATGTACACACCAAACACATACAGTGGGGCTAAAAAGTATTCAGTCAGCCACCGATTGTGCAAGATCTCCCACTTAAAATGATGACCGAGGTCTGTAATTTTCATCATAGGTACACTTCAACTGTGAGAGACAGAATGTGAAAAAAAAAATCCTTGAATTCACATTGTAGGAATTTTAAGGAATTTATTTGTCAATTATGGTGGAAAATAAGTATTTGGTCAACCATTCAAAGCTCTCACTGATGGAAGGAGGTTTTAGCTCAAAATCTCACGATACATGGCCCCATTCATTCTTTCCTTAACACGGATCAATCGTCCTGTCCCCTTAGCAGAAAAACAGCCCCAAAGCATGATGTTTCCACCCCCATGCTTCACAGTAGGTGTGGTGTTCTTGGGATGCAACTCAGTTTTTTTCTTCCTCCAAACACGACGAGTTGAGTTTGTACCAAAATGGATACATGGATCATACAGCAGAGGATTGGGAGAATGTCATGTGGTCAGATGAAACCAAAATAGAACTTTTTGGTATGAACTCAACTCGTCGTGTTTGGAGGAAGGAGAAGAGACAAACCATTAAGTGCTTTAATATAATTTATGTGTAATAAAACATGTTAATTTGGATCAATTGGCACTTGAATGAAAACAGAATGGCAGACAAAAGAAGTGTTTGATGAAATATGAATGTTTAAATCCCACAAAATAATAAGATTAATTCCTGTGAGAATCACGGTTGGCAGGGCACATCGACTCACACCTTCTGACTCCATGGGGATCATCACAAAGACAAAGCATATGTTTCTATAAAAGGACAGCATGTGTCAGTAATGTTTGGGATGAAAAAAAAAAAAGTATGATTTTATTATTATTTTGTTTTATATTTTTAGGAGTAACAAATATTTAGGTGTTTAGGGCGCGTCCGAACGGTAGGAGACCATGGACAACACTAGGACATGGTGGAGAGACTATGTGTCCGGCCTGGGAACGCTTCGGGATCTCCCGGGAGGAGCTGGACGAAGTGAGAGGGAAGTCTGGGTTTCCCTGCTTAGGCTGCTGCCCCCATGACCAGATTTTGAAAATAGGATGGATGGATGGATGGATAGAACAAATGTTTATGAACTTAATTAAAAGGAAATATACATACCTTAACCAAAGGGTTGGAAACCCCAAAATTTGAAACAGCCATACTGGACTAAAAATACAAAAAAGTAATCTGTCTGGAACCGCAAAAAATTAAAAGATTGTGTCGCAGGCTGAAGCCAATCTTCGTTGACAGAAATGTTGAAATGTAATATTTATTCTACACATTTTTACAACATTAGAAACCATTAGTAAATCAGAGGCTACTCAGCAGGTGAGATAACTCCTGGAAATCACTGGCTTTTAATGGCCAAAGGTATAAATGTGTGTGTCCAAGTTAAAGGAAACGGCAGGCTGTTTTCTTTTAGTAGATTTATTACAATCTTTGGCAAGCTTGGTAATGTTTGCTGTGGTCTGGAACAACATGGCACACAAGCAACTATCTGAAATGCAGCCAATATTACACACAGATAATGTGTCATGAGACATGCAAAACTATATTACATACAAAGAGGATTAAAGTAAAGGATATTAAATGAGCTCAAATTTGCCTACAAATGAGGCATAATCAAGCACTATGTACATACAGCTAGCCGAAATAGCATGTTAGCATTGTGTAGCTTGTAATCATGTACTGACCAAATATGCCTCATTAGCACTCCAACAAGTCAATAACATCAACAAAGCACATTTGTGCATTCACACACAGCATAAAATGTTTGGTGGACAAAATGCGACAAAGAAGGAGTGGAACATTTTACATGTAAACAAACTGTTGCATCACAGTCCACACTATGGTGAGTTCAAGAACCGCCAAAATTTTTAGGAAAAACGATGTATACCAAATACTCTAATCAGTGAAGGCACACTGTGGACTTTCTAACAATTGGGAAGGTTTGTGTCATGTTTGTCCTCAAACAAAAAACATACTAAAACAAAAATAATATTCCCACCCTCCATCTTTTTTGTATTTTCAATCCTTTTTTAAAAATGCTCCAGGGAGCCACTAGGGCAGCACTTAAGTGCCGCGGGTTGCTGACCCCCGCTAACCTAACATAAATAAGAGGTAAAATTGTGTTTTGTTGAAACCATGTAAATAAAAAACAACAACAGAATATTAAACATGACAAAACATACGTGTGGGAACGTACATATTTATTTATTTATATTTCTTTTTGCCTCACCAGTAGTTTTTACAGCGCTCCACTTTTTCCACGTTTTCATGTCACACCCTTATTTCAAAATGCAATAAATCCATTTTTGTCCTTAAAATGCTACACACAATTTCCCATTATGGCAAGTGTATTGTGTTTTTCTTTTTTTAATTCAGTAAATGTATTTAAAAAAAATAAAATAATTACAAAAACACAAATACATAAGCAGGTTTGCCCCTAAACTGCCAAGATACCTGTGACGGTGGATGCGTGGTTATGGGTGTGGTCACCATGACGTCATCAAGTGGTTTGCATAATTTGCTATGATGATGTGATTTTCTTTAAAAAGGCTAAAAAAAATGTATACATACATTTAAAACAAATCTGTTTCTATTAATTAGTATTATTATTATTTTTTTTTTTTATCATTTTGCCTTATTTTCAACTGTTGCTGCTTTTTGTACTATGTACTTTGTTGAGATTTTTTTGAAGTGTTAACAGATTTTTTTATGACTTTTTTTACAGCTTTGTTGATGGACCTTTGGCAGCAATTACAGCCTCAAGTCATTTTGAATACGATGCCACAAGCTTGGCACACCTATCTTTGAATAGTTATACCTATTCCTTTTTGCAGCACTTCTCAAGGTCCTTCAGGTTGGATGGGAAGCGCTGGTTTTAATCCAGGATGTCTCTGCACATTGCTGGATTCATCTTTCCCTCTATCCTGGCTACTCTCCCAGTTCCTGCCACTGAAAACCATCCCCACAGCATGATGCTGCCACCACCTTAATTCACTGTGGAGATGGTATTGGCCTGGTGATGAGTGGTGCCTGGAATTCACGCCAAAGAGTTCAAGAATTGTCTCATCAGACCAGAGCATTTTGTTTCTCATAATGGCAAACTTTTTACTAAGAAATGGCTCCTGTCTCGCCATTATACCATACCGGTTTGAATAGTGGATTACTGCAGAGATGCTTGTCCTTCTGCAAGGTTCTCCTCTCCCAACAGAAGAATGCAGTAGGTCTGACAAGGTCAGGCGAAACATTACATCCATCCATCCATCCATCCATTTCTACCGCTTATTCCCTTTCGGGGTCGCGGGGGGCGCTGGCGCGTATCTTTATAGTCATGTTAAATATGTTACGGAATTGGAGAGTGGATCCCAAGGATGCAGAGACGTAGTTTGGTTATAGTTAAGTTCTTCCTTTATTTTGGTGGAAGTGGAACGTAGCCAAAACAAGAGGCGATGGTAGAAATACAAAAACACACCATGAAGAATAACTATATCAAACAACCAAGAATAGAACAGAAAACGCTAGACAAAGCTAGGAACAATACAGACTGGGAAAAATACAAAACAGGAGTACAAAGTACAAAATAAGGACGCTAGACGAAGCTAGGATAATTTACTTCAAAAACGAAGTAAAACAAAGAAACAAAATGTTAACTAAAGGCGCTAGACAAGGCTAGGGTATAAATAGGCAAACCTGAGAGGTGCACAAGACAGACTAGAAAGAATGCGAGTGTGAAGGAGGCCAAGACACATGCGAGTGAACTTGCAGTGGACACAAAGTTCCGGCACTGACAGGCCGTCAGCACCCAGACTAAATAGGCCACCTTAATCAACTTCAGGTGTGCAAGATTGCCCAGCGTCAGCTGCACTCCAGACTGTGGGCGGGAGCGAGAGTAAACATGACGTGCAAACCAACACAGAAAAACATGAAAAATTCAGTTCACCACAAAATAAATGTTACTCTGGCATTTTGTTACATTATCGCTTCATAAGGTGTAAAATATAATTGCATAAAAACACAGACATTAAAGCAAATATTGACAAAGCAGGGCTGAAAAAAGGAAACACAGCACATGAGAAAGACAACCTGGGGACATACGGAAAGATTGGACAGTACTAAGTACTGAAGTGCTTGTTTCAGTGGGTTCTTGGCCAAGTCCCTGACTAGACTAAGATGAATGCAGCAATGTACAGAGACATTCTGGATGAAAACCAACGCTTCCTATCCAACCTGATGGAGTTTAAAGGCCTAGTGAAATTAGATTTTCTTATTTAAACGGGGATAGCAGGTCCATTCTATGTGTCATACTTGATCATTTCGCGATATTGCCATATTTTTGCTGAAAGGATTTAGTAGAGAACATCGACGATAAAGTTTGGGAATTTTCACCCCGAAAATCTACCATCCCTGATTTTTTTCATTACAATTTAACCCTCGCAAGATTTCAACTTTGTTCTCGTTCTATGAATTATTTTGAATAATATTTTACAAGTAAATACTAAGAACACAGAAGCCTGCGTCAGGGTTTGGTCAGTGATAAAAATACAAGAGAAAGCTGGAAGAAGAGCTCTGTTTTAATGTGCAGGATCACAATGGGAGTTTCATATAACACATTTATATAAAGATACACTAGATGCACTATTGCACTATTGAACTCTTAAAGCAAGTCCTTCCAACTCCGGAATGGATTGTGTTGCGCAACATGACTGAAAGCGTCCTACATACATATATATCTATATATATATATATTAATATATATATATATATATATATATATATATATATATAGAGAGAGAGAGAGAGAGAGAGAGAGAGAGAGATATAGAGATATATACTGTATACATATTTCTTTGCTCTTCATTTATTCCCCCAGTCACATTCACTGAGCACAAACCCATAAACAAGCAGAATTTAATAAGCTTAGACCAAACCGACAGAAGGAAGATTTATTCATCAGGCCAAATGGATTCAAGACAAATGACTGTCCTACATTAGCGTGTGATTTTAAAAACAGTAGCTGTGCACAGCAATATGGTCACTGCATGTTAAAATGTGACTGATTGGAAACATAACTCAGACAAAACCAATAAAGTTTTTCTTTGAATATGAGACAACAGACCCTGAGATGTGGAAGACCAGGCAGGACTTAAAGAAACGTTGTATTTTAGTACTGTGGTCAATGTTGTGTTTTGTCTCTTCCCTGCCTTTTCCTTTTTTTTTTTTATGGTGTCTGTTTTCTTTAGTTAATTAGTCCCCAGAGAGGCACACCTGCTACTAATCCCTACTGAGGTGTATTTAAGCTCGTCACCGACAGCTGGGTCCTGCCGGTTATTGCATCCTGTACCTCCCACGTGCAGGCGCCTGTTTTACCTTTTCAGTCTTGGTACGTTGTTTTTCCTTATTCCTGTAATTCCTCACCTATTTGTGTTTACTTCCTAGCCTCCCTGAGGTAAAGAGGATTTTTGTATTGGACCTTTTTTGTGCTCAAGTGCGCCCAGGCCTATTCCCCTGCCGACCACTGAGGGACCTGTTTGTGTTTGTCAATTCATGGTGTGCACTTCTGCCCCATCGCCTTTTGTTACACTTTTTAGACTCATTAAATTTTCCTTTTGTTGTAATTCTACCTGGTCTCCTGTTTCTGGATCCTGGGGTCACCCCCACTTGACCCATTCCTAACAGTCACATGAAAATTCATATATGACATTAATTGAAAAATATTCAGATATAGTCCGCCAAACCTCAGTTTTTATTAGCAGTAACTGTTCCAAAACGTCTAACCAAAAGGAATTCTTACAAGAAACAACTTAACAATATTAAGACAAAAAACATTTCATACGGAATATTTGTCGTTTTACATGCAGAAAATACTGTAAAACACACAAATGATGGATGAAATGGAAACATTTAAATATTTAACTAAAGCTGCAGCTATTATTATAGTAATCAAGTAATCTAGCGATGAGTTTGGTCGATTAATCAGATAAAACACACTTGATATACTCAATGCGTATTTTGGGGAAAATAGTTGAAATAAACATTTTTCTGCTTGTCATAACGGTCATTCTTTTTTTCCGAAAAAATGCACATCATCAACATTGAAATTGCACTTTTAATATGTGTGCAATTAGTAAAAATACAAAATCTGTTCACTGCCACACAGATCACGCCAACCACTTACCACCGTTCTTAAGGGCTACACATTGCAGTGTCCGTGTGGAAACTATGTCCACCGATTTGAAGTTCCGAGCAGTCCATGCGAACAGGGTTTTATCATTTTGTTTTAGTTACACTCATTAAAAAATTAATAACAGCCGCAAGATTTTTTTTTAAGGAATTAATTGAATCAATGCACCCCAACATTTATAATCACTTTGCCATTTTTGAAGACGTGCGAACCCCACCTTCATATTTTGCTTCAAGTTTATTTCTTGAATTCAAAAGTGTTTCTCACTTTCTTCATCAACTATCACAACTTTCTGTCATGCCTGTTACTCTGGTTTTATGTTTGATCAAGTTTTTTTTTGTTTTCTGGACTCTTGTTGCGTTTGCACTTCCTTGTTTTCTTAGTCACCATAGCTACTCATTAGTTTCCACCTGGTTCCCCTGGTCACGCCCCGATTCCCAGCCTCTCACACCTGTTCCTAGTTACCACGGCCACTATTTATGTCACTTGCTTTCTGTTCATCGTTCTGGGTACTTTGCATTCTGCCTTATGCCTTCATGCCTGCATTTTGCGTACAAACCTTCACGCCTTGCCACGCTGTTAACCATTTGGACCACGGAAGATCTTTGTATTTTTTGCCTCAGTGCAAGTTTTTTGTTTATTGAATATCTTTGATAGCATCTTTTGTTAATTCATAGATAGCCATGCCATTGTGCTGTTTTTGTTGAAGTTTATTATTAGCCACCACCGAGCGCGTCCTTTGTTTTGCTTTTTTTTGTATTATAGTGTATTAATAAAAAATATGTCCTCACATCAATGCCTGACTCGTCCCACATCATCTCTGCATCGAGGAAACAAAAACAATCCTAGTCCCGGCATGACGGGAAGTACCCAGCACGAGGGCTTCCTCGCAGAAGATGTGGAAGAAATATTCCTTACGGACGCGGACAAGCAGGAGATGTTCCTTCAGCTCGTCGCGGACACCCAGCCATGGGCGTATGAGGAAGATGACGAATAGGAGTTGGTGGATGAAGACCTGCCTCCCGGTGCTATGTTCGCGTGGAGCCAACTGTTGGCGAAAATGGCGGATGCAGAGGACCGATTCCGCCCCCAGTCGCCTGACACCCGGATGTCCTCCTCAGCGTTCTTCCCATCGCGCGGTGGAGGCACGCCGCCTGGGACGCGAGCGCCCCAACGGCGGCCCAGAGCAGCGCACAAGCACGCGCAGAAGAAAGGCAGGACTTGCCCCTCAACGCTGACTGACAGGCTCGTCCCGTGCGGCTTTTTCTCCCCTCCCAAGGCACAAACATTTTTTTTTCTGCAGATAATCAAAATAAATCCTAAATTCATGCCACGCCCCCACGACTCAAGCCCACCCACCCCACCACCCCCCCCACCCCCAAGCCACAATATTTTTTTTCAAAGAATCAAACCAAGACAAATAAAAAAAAAAAGACTATGGAGAATTTAAAGGGGAAGATTCTGCCCTCCTCCTCACTGCCCTGCACCCACCCCAAGAGACTGTTCCGTGTCATGGTGAGAGAGTCTGGGAGCCACTCCTTGAGGGGGGGCCTGGGGCTGGGAGCTTGTTGGTTGGTTCTGCCCAGTGCAGTTCCAAGCCACAGCGACCAGCACGTCCCCCACCTCCAGTTTTTCGGCCGGCTGAGCCGCGGCTTCCAGCGAGGCCACCTCCACCAGCACCAAGTCTACCAAGTCCAAGTCCAGCACCAGGTCCAAGTCCAGCACCAAGCCAAAGACCAAGTCCGATTCTAGCACCAAGTCCAGGTCCACGGCTTGTTCCAAGTTCAGGTCTGATGCTAGAACCAAATTCAAGTCCAAGTCCAAGGCTAGCACCACGACCTACGCCACGGCTAGCGCCACAACCTGCTCCACGGCTAGCGCCAAGTCCACGACCAAGATCAAGTCCAGCTCCAAGTTCAAGTTCAGCACCACGTCCACGGCTAGTACCAGTCGCAGCTCCACGACGCCAAGTGCCGCCAATCGCAGCTCCACAACTCCAAGTGCCGCCAGTCGCAGCTCCACGATGCCAAGTGCCGCCAGTCGCAGCTCCACGACGCCAAGCGCCGCCAGTCGCAGCTCCATGTCGCCAAGCGCCGCCAGTCGCAGCCTCACGACGCCAAGCGCTGCTAGTCGTAGCTCCACGTCGAACTCCAAGTCCAAGTCCAAGTCGAACTCCCAAGTTCCAGTCGAATTCCAAGTCCAAGTCGACCGCCAAGTCCAAGTTGACCGCCAAGTCCAAGTCGACCACCAAGTCCAAGTCGGACGCCAAGTCCGAGTCCAGGTCGGACGCCAAGTCCGAGTCCAGGTCGGACGCCAAGTCCGAGTCGAGGTCCAAGCCGAAATCCAAGTCCACGCCGAGCGCCAACGCCTGCCACGATGACGACGCGTCCACCTCTTTGTCGGCCACAGATGTGGCTGCTACGTGGGCGTCCACCACGCCAAGGATGCCGACCTCCTCGTCGGCCACAGTTGTGGCCACTATGTGGTTGTCCGCCACGCCCTCCTCGTCGGTCACAGTGGTCTCTACATGGTCGTCCCCCACGCCAAGGGGGTCGGCCACGGATATGGCCGTTCCCGGGTCGCCAACCTTGGTCCTCTACGCGTCGCCGCCACCTGACTCTGCCCCGATGGATAGGGGGACACGTGGTTTGGCGATCCACCGCCATGTCCCCCTCCCGCCCTCCCATGACTCTTGATCATTGTTGGACATCTGGAAGCTGTCCTTATTGGGGGGGCTCTGTCATGCCTATTAATCGGGTTTTATGTTTGATCATGTTTTGTTTTGTTTTCTGGACTCTTGTTGCGTTTAAACTTCCTTGTTTTCTTAGTCACCATAGCTACTCATTAGTTTCCACCTGGTTCCCCTAGTCACGCCCCGATCCTCAGCCTCTCACACCTGTTTCTAGTTACTACGGCCACTATTTATGTCACTTGCTTTCTGTTCATCGTTCTGGGTACTTTGCATTCTGCCTTATGCCTTCATGCCTGCGTTTTGCGTACAAACCTTCACGCCTTGCCACGCTGTTAACCATTTGGACCACGTACGATCTTTGTATTTTTTGCCTCAGTGCAAGTTTTTTGTTTATTGAATATGTTTGATAGCATCTTGTTGTTAATTTATAGATAGCCATGCAATTGTGCTGTTTTTGTTGAAGTTTTAGTATAGATTATTAGCTGCCACCGAGCGCGTCCTTTGATTTGCTTTTTTTTGTATTATAGTGTATTGATAAAAAAATATGTACTCACATCCATGCCTGACTCGTCCCACATCATCTCTGTATCGAGGAGGCAAAAACAATCCTAGTCCCGGCATGACACTTTCTTTAGTCCCATGGTGACTTATTTTGCAGACTGAGTACACAAAATGATATGCAAACAAACGTAAAAGTGTTTTAATTGCTCTGTTGATTGCTATTCTGAATGTTGCTGGGCTGGGTTTGGTTTTGGAATTGGAATTGTTTTATTATGGTGTTATTGTGTATTATTCTGTTGGACTGATTAATAAAAGAAAAAAAAAAACAATCAGCTAAAATGCGCTAAACATGGTAACAAGTATGGAGAGAGTGTTTTGCATTTTTCCCATCTTGCATTGTAATAGATTTAAATGGGGGTAATTTTCAATGTTTTATGGCATTTAGCTGTTTTTTGTAAAATCCACAAAAATAAGTGAGCAGGGTGTTATGTATGGCCATGTGTTTTGGTTGGATTTTCTTTGCGCCATGATGAGGGAAGGTTGTTTGGATTGGGTCATACAAGTACATGCTTAGCGTTCTTCAAAACATCCATTTTCTACCGCTTATTCCTTTTCGGGGTCGCGGGGGGTGCTGGAGCCTATCTCAGGTACAATCGGGCGGAAGGCGGCATACACCCTGGACAAATCGCCACCTCATCACAGGGCCAACAGAGATAGACGGACAACATTCACACTCACATTCAAACACTAGGGACCATTTAGTGTTGCCAATCAAACGATCTCAAGGTGCATGTCTTTGGAGGTGGGAGGAAGCCGGGGGACCCGGAGGGAATCCACACAGTCACGTGGAGAACATGCAAACTCTACACAGAAAGATCCCGAGCGCAGGATAGAACCCAGGATTTTCGTATTGTGAGGCAGTCGCACTAACCCCTATTCCACCGTGCTTCAAAACAAATTTAAAAAATAAAGTGTTTAACGCGCAATGTCTGACTGTTGCGATAACTATAAGGTGTGAATTATATTTATATAGCGCATTTCCCTTGTGACTCAAAGCGCTTTACACTGACAAAAACATCCACATTCAGCTATAATTACACCAAGTGGGTATGGCACTGGGAGCAAGATGGGTGAAGTAAAGACACAATGGCAGTAACTAGGATGGCATAAGCAGAATTCCAACCAGGAACCCTCAAGTTTCAAGCCAGTCGCAGTACCATCTGAGCCGCTTCGCTTGGAACTGAGATGGTAGAAAGAAAAAGAAATAGGGCAAACTAAGCGTATAAAAATTGTAAATATAAAACGCCACAGTATTGTTTTTTTCCCATCGATGGAACGAAATCTTAGAATTTTTAACAGCAAATGAAAATTGTGACTTTGAGAAACAAGTGGCTGTTTTTTGTTTCCAATGTGTGAGCTTGTTATTGTTGAAGAATAAAGTACAAATAATGATTTGAGCCTAGGGCTGGGGGATATGGACTTTTTTTAATATCTCAACATTTTTAGGCCATATCACGATACACAATATATATCTCCATATTTGGCCTTAGGCTTGAATGAACACTTGATACATATAATCACAGCAGGATGATGATTCTATGTGTCTACATTAAAACATTCTTCTTCATACTGCATTAGAATATATGCTACTTTTATACTTTCATGCAGAGAGGGAAATCACAACTAAGTCAATTGACCAAAACTGTATTTATTAAACAGTTACTAAGCAGTGGCACAAACATTCATGTCATTTCCAAAACAGAAAGTGCAAGATTGTCAGAGACATTTTAAAACAAGCTATGAGTGCACTTTTGTGCATGATGTCACCATGATGACATAACAAAACAATACTAATTTAAAGTGCACTTTTTGTACAGAACGCCACTACAATAGTTTAAAAAAAATAAAGTGCACTTTTGTGCAAAATGTCTCACAAGACATTTCAATAAGTGTCAAAAAAAATGAGCTGCATATCAAATAGTTTATGTCCTACGGTGTTGATGTGGAAATTGTTGCTTCGGCATTTTGTTGGTGTAGCACCGTACAGAGATGTTGACATGCACAGTTTGAACTACTCTTCATTCTCTAGCGGGTGACTTTACAAATGATGCTACATATTAGCAGTGCTGCTACTTTTGGTAGCAACGCTTCTGCTGTATAAATGTTCTAACAAGTTCTCACTTGAAGCCAAACCACCGCCAGACTATGGACCCCATGCTGTTTTTCTTGGGAATTCATTCTTCCTCCGTTTGTTACCAGATTCACACTTTTTCTTTCTCGTATTACCACTCGCACTGCACCGTTAGCATCACAGCTAATGTTACCCATGCCGCTGCCTCTCTGCTCGGGGAGAGTGTGTGACATTGCACGCGTGACGCATGTAAGAAGGTGTGATTGTTTTAAAGGCCTACTGAAACCCACTACTACCCACCACACAGTCTGATAGTTTATACATCAATAATGAAATATTAACATTGCAACACATGCCAATACGGCCTTTTTAGTTTACTAAATTGCAATTTTAAATTTCCCGGGAGTTTCTTCTTGAAAACGTCGCGGAATGATGACGCGTACGCGTGACGTCACAGACTGTAAGGAAATATTAGCGCTGCGCACACACACAGCTAAAAGTTGTCTGCTTTAACGGCATAATTACACAGTATTTTGGACATCTGTTTAGCTGAATCTTTTGCAATTTTTTCAATTAATAATGGAGAAGTCAAAGTAGAAAGATGGAGTTGGGAAGCTTTAGCCTTTAGCCACACACACACGGTGGTTCCATGTTTAAAATTCCCGGAGGTGAAGCTTTCCTATGGATCAGAGCGGTCAAACAAACATGGATCCCGACCAAATGTCAACCAGCAATTTTCGGTGAGAAAATTGTGGTAAAAAGTCGCCACTTACCAGAGATCAGCTGCCGTCGACTTCCATCAGACACTGCCTTCAAGACACCCGTGGACAAACCCTTCCGACTATCAGGTACTGTTAAACTCACTAAAACACCAGCAACACAATAAAAAGATAAGGGATTTCCCAGAATTATCCTAGTGAATGTGTCTAAAAACATCTGAATCCGTCCCAATGCAATCGCGTTTTTTTTTTTTTACTTGATTTTTTAAATTTTTTGTTTATAGTCCGTCGCTAACAATATCCTCAAACACAAATCTTTCATCCTCGCTCAAATTAATGGGGAAATTGTAGTTTTCTCGGTCCGAATAGCTCTTTTTGTTGGAGGCGCCCATCAAAAACAATGTGAGGATGTGAGGAGCCATCAACGGGTGACGTTATCGTCTGCGACTTCCGGTACAGGCAAGGCTTTTCTATTAGCAACCAAAAGTTGCGAACTTTATCGTGGATGTTCTCTACTAAATCCTTTTAGCAAAAATATGGCAATATCGCGAAATGATCAAGTGAGACACATAGAATGGACCTGCTATCCCCGTTTAAATAAGAAAATCTCATTTCAGTAGGCCTTTAAGTATCTGTGTGAAGGAAAGACAAGAAAGAGGAAGAAACGCATGCAGTTTAATGCCTGCAGCTAAAATCAACTGCGTGAGAGCAAATTCTCAAATATCGCGATATAGTCATTTTCTATATCGCACAAAGACAAACCTGCGATATATCGAGTGTATCGATATATCGCTCAGCCCTACTTAAGCCTCTTTAAGTCTGTGCTAAGTTGTGGTCCAGACTGAAATATCAACAGGGCGAGTTGCATATAAATTCATGATGTTTCAGGATTTTTCTGGAACGTTGGTCATAATGTTTTTCCTTCTATTGGAAAAAAAATGTGTTAAAAAAAATGCATAAAAAGTAAACTGCCTAAGGGTCGTCTGTGGAAATTTTCTGGCGTCAGTAACATGAATCTTTGCTGCAATGAGTGGTAGCTTCCCTTCCTTCAACTCACATCAGCGTGCCAGATGACATTTATTCCTTCATGGTTAAAATGTTCCCAAGCCTGTTCTGTGTATCCGAGTTTTCTTGGAGTCAAAATGCCGTAACTATCTTGTCACTGGTATTGCAGGTGTAATGCGGGAGCTTGACTCCAAAAAGCAGCAAAACGGCCCCCTCCTCTCAAACACATTTACAGTTGATCATTGATGCCAAATGCACTTTTAATCACAGGCTTTTTCCCAGCTCAATATCGTTGCCAGTCTTTTAAAAAACGAAATCATCTTCTCATGCAAATGTGCCCTTGAGATCAGTTTATTGTGATACAACGGCTGTCAGTCAATTTGCTACTAATTAACACAAATTCAGGTAGGGACAACTACCAGCACATTGGATATGCATGAGCTTTATTCCCAGCTTCTTTTCATTTAATGTGATACAATTGTGCTACAAAGCAAAAATGTTCAAATGTTCAATCAATCAAACAGCGTTTATTTATGTAGCTGAAAGGGTTGCACAAGCTACAATGACAACTTCGGGTCAGATCACACATCAGGGCACGAAAAAACTCAACCCAATGGGAACAACGAGAAACCTTGGAAGGGACCGCCCCCCCGGGTGACTGGTGTAACAGATGCTGAGTGGATACAGTTGATAACGTGAGAGTCCAGTTCATAATGAGGTGAGCAATGGATCCCTTTGAATGGAGACAAGTCAGCAGCGCAGAGACATCTCTGACTGATGCCAAGAGAAGTGGTCCATCCTGGGTACCAACTTGAAACAGCTAGGACATCCTGCATGGAAACTGGTCCATGGCCACCTGATAAGCTCTCCACGCAGGAGAGCGGCCCATAGCAGAAACGAGAGACGGCAGATCAACTGGTCTAAAAAAAATGGATCTACTTAGATTTTTGGCCAAGACATATGGGACGATACAAGATAAGATGGAGCTACACTGTCTAGTATTTTATACGTAAGTAGTAAAACCTTAAAGTTACATCTTAAGTGCACAGGAAGCCAGTTCAGGTGAGCCAGTATAGGCGTAATATGATCAAACAGCCGCATTTTGTACCAACTGTAATATTTTAATGCTAGACATAGGGAGACCCGAAAATAATACGTTACAGTAATCGAGACGAGACGTAACGAACGCATGAATAATGATATCAGGGCCGGTGGTGGACAAAATGGGCCAAATGTGTGCAATGTTACGAAGATGAATGAAGACTGTTTTAATAATCAATCAATCAATCAATCAATGTTTATTTATATAGCCCCAAATCACAAATGTCTCTAAGGACTGCACAAATCATTACGACTACAACATCCTCGGAAGAACCCACAAAAGGGCAAGGAAAACTCACACCCAGTGGGCAGGGAGAATTCACATCCAGTGGGACGGCAGTGACAATGCTGACTATGAGAAACCTTGGAGAGGACCTCAGATGTGGGCATCCCCCCCCCCCCTCTAGGGGCCGAAAGCAATGGATGTCGAGCGGGTCTAACATGATACTGTGAAAGATCAATCCATAGTGGCTCCAACACAGCCGCGAGAGTTCAGTTCAAGCGGATCCAAGACAGCAGCGAGAGTCCCGTCCACAGGAGACCATCTCAAGCGGAGGCGGATCAGCAGCGTAGAGATGTCCCCAACCGATACAGGCGAGCGGTCCATCCTGGGTCCCGACGAGCAGTCCATCCTGGGTCTCGACTCTGGACAGCCAATACTTCATCCATGGTCATCAGACCGGACCCCCTCTACAAGGGAGGGGGGACATAGGAGAAAGAAAAGAAGCGGCAGATCAACTGGTCTAAAAAGGAAGTCTATTTAAACGCTAGAGTATACAGATGAGTTTTAAGGTGAGACTTAAATGCTTCTACTGAGGTAGCATCTCGAACTGTTACCGGGAGGGCATTCCAGAGTACTGGAGCCCGAACGGAAAACGCTCTATAGCCCGCAGACTTTTTTTGGGCTCTAGGAATCACTAATAAGCCGGAGTCTTTTGAACGCAGATTTCTTGCCGGGACATATGGTACAATACAATCGGCAAGATAGGATGGAGCTAGACCGTGTAGTATTTTATACGTAATTAGTAAAAACTTAAACTCACATCTTAAGTGCACAGGAAGCCAGTGCAGGTGAGCCAGTATAGGCGTAATATGATCAAACTTTCTTGTTCTTGTCAAAAGTCTAGCAGCCGCATTTTGTACCAACTGTAATCTTTTAATGCTAGACATGGGGAGACCCGAAAATAATACGTTACAGTAATCGAGACGAAACGTAACAAACGCATGGATAATGATCTCGGCGTCTTTAGTGGACAAAATGGAGCGAATTTTAGCGATATTACGGAGATGAAAGAAGGCCGTTTTAGTAACGCTTTTAATGTGTGACTCAAAGGAGACAGTAGGGTCGAAGATAATACCCAGATTTTTTATCGAGTCACCTTGTTTTATTATTTGGTTGTCAAATGCTAAAGTTGTATTATGAAATAGAGGTCGGTGTCTAGCAGGACCGATAATCAGCATTTCCGTTTTTTTGGCGTTAAGTGGCAAATAGTTAGCGGACATCCATTGTTTAATTTCATTAGAGGGCCAAGGACCGAAGCCTGGGGAACTCCACACGTTACCTTAACATAGTCCGAGGTCACACTGTTATGGGAGACGCACTGCATCCTATCAGTAAGATAAGAGTTAAACCAAGACAGGGCTGAATCTGACATACCAATTCGTGTTTTGATACGCTCTAATAAAATATTATGATCGACGGTATCGAAAGCAGCGCTAAGATCGAGGAGCAGCAACATAGATGACACATCAGAGTCCATCGTTAGCAATAGATCATTAGTCAATTTTGCGAGGGCTGTCTCAGTCGAGTGATTTGCCCTGAAACCGGATTGAAAGGTTTCACATAGATTGTTAAACGCTAAGTGTTCATTTAGCTGCTCTTCAACAATTTTTTCGAGGATTTTCGAAATAAAGGGAAGCTGAGACACCGGTCGGTAGTTTACCATGAGGTCAGGATCGAGGTTAGGTCTTTTAAGGAGAGGATGAATAACCACTTTTTTGAATGCTAGGGGAACAGTGCCCGAGGAAAGTGATAAGTTTATAATATTTAGCACTGATGGACCTAATAATACAAAAATCTCCTTGATAAGTTTCCCAGGAAGTGGGTCAAGTAAACATGTTGTTTGTTTTATTCCATTTACACGTTGTAACAATTCTTCTAATGTTATTTCATCAAAACGAGAGAAACTATTTTGGATATTTGCAGTATCCGCCGTATATACAGTCGTATCTGTGTTACTATAACCCAGTTGTAGCTGGGACGCATTGTCTTTAATCTCCTTTCTAATAATAACACTCTTAATGTGTGACTCAAACAAGAGAGTTGGGTGGAAGATAATAGTATAGAATAGAATAGATCTTCATTGTCATTGCACAAGTACAACGAGATTGATTTGTTGGTACAAGTCCCGCTAAAGCATACATACGTTACAAGGAGACAAGACGGGACCGCCAACGGATCAGCCATTTTTCCGGCACTCCTTAAAAAGGTGAGAAAAGGGTAACATTGGGTGAAAGGAGGGGGAGTAAAAAAATATCAATCTAAGGCTAGACCCTCAGGAGGGGTCCAGACTAAGTCCAAGGAAAACAAACCTCACATAGCATGGCACACATTTAGACATGGTACGTATATCACACCACTTGAAACTGAAGGAGGGAGCGGGTTTGAGGAGACTCTCTGCCGCAGTATAGCGCTGCTCAGCCATCCACAGCCCCAGAGGAATTAAGCAGTGGTGAAGGCGTTGATTTCAAGGGTGGGGGTCATGTGTGTGCGTATATACCCAAATAACTTTGGGAGAGATGATGAATGTTTTTGTATGCCTGAGGCCGATAAAGTTCAGCTACAGGTGTTGTTGACAAAACGGAAGGTCAAAAGCGTCCATCTTTGAGGAGGCCTCGGGATATTATCTTCAGAACAGCCCGTTCCCATGCCAAGGCCATTCAAGGGAGTCCCAATCGTAGATTAAGAAGTTGTTTTCCTTCGAGGAGACAAAAATACTGACTTATCTCTCTGTTGTCCATGCTGGATTTTCTTCATTCCAATTAATTATTCCTTCTCTGCAAACTTTTCCAAGATTAGATCCATTTCGCGATTCAACTCAGAAATCGGCCCAGTCTTTGTTCCCACAGCCCGACCCAATCCTTCCATTGCGTTGAACAGCCGTTGGGCCCCTTGAGTGGCTGTCATTGTCTTCCGAATTTGTTGATACACCAGAGCAATGCCCAGCCCAATCAGCAAGTGCTCACAGCTCCAAACAGGTAGATGTCGTCGACGTCCTCGATGGAAAGGGCTGAGAGGCACATGATCCTCCATTTGTTGCAGGATTCTCTCACGTAACCCGCAGCGATGGTTCCATCAGGGCAGCTAGGCTCCCTTGAACCTCTTTTCCTTGTCGAAAAGACTGTGTCAATTGCGTCAACAAGAGTCCAGCTGATCATATTCATATTGAAATTTGGATTAGAGGACAGCGCAAAGAAAAGACGATTTAAAAAATTTCAGACAAGACAAAGACAAAGAGAGTGCGACTGCCCTCACCAGAGACTAGAGTCAAGAAGGAGCTAGAGTGAAGAAGGATAATAATAGCGGGATTTTCGTTTTATTCGCGTTAAGATGCAAAAAGTTAGTGGACATCCATTGTTTGACTTATTTGTTAGACTTGTTGATTTATTTGTGAGACACCGGCCAGTAGTTTACCATGAGGTCAATATCGAGGCTAGGTTTTTTTAGCAAGGGGGGAATAACCACTTTTTTGAATTCTAGTAACAAAAATACAAAGCATTGCCAAACAATGACATTGCCAACATAGAGCATGCAACTCTTAAAATCCTCCAGCATTGACTCCCGGGCAGGCTGGCATTTAAACATGCCTGATTGGCAACCACGAACAGGAACGCTCAGGTTGCCAATCAGGGACAGGTGAGGGGAAACAGCGTTAAGGCCTGGGCAGTGGAACCAAACAGGAAGTGAACATCAATAATAGTGCTGGTGAATACAGAAAATAAGGAAACACACAAAATATACCAGACAGGTCGTGAAATAAGTGTAAAAGTGGTGCAGACCACCCCATTTAAAAGAGAATTTGGGGTGTTTATACTGGCTGTCACCATGGAGACACTAATTCACCCCCACATTTCTGGTATCATATGGTCCAAACTTTGGCGTTTTATCATGTTGCTGAAATGCAGCAGACAAATATAAAAAGAACCACCTTTTCTAGGCTTTATTGAAGCGCGGTCTAGACAACAGAACTTTTTTTTAGTGCACTGAAGTTACGCTGTAGTAGGTGCAGGTATGATGGTGCGCCTGGAATGATCGAGTCGCAAGAAAATGCATATTGCAAGACATTTTTTTCGAGCTCTCGAAAAACAACCCAGCGAGAATTCACAAAAAATTATATGTACCGTATTTCCTTGAATTGCCGCTGGGGCGCTAATTAATTTAAAACCTCTTCTCACTCCTGCGCTTACCAAAGGCATGCGGTAAAAGTAAGCATGCGCTAATTATTTTAAAACCTCTACTCGCTCCGGCACTTACCAAAGGCATACAGTAAAATCTGAGCGTGATGTATAGCTCTTAATCTTCTTCCCTTTATGCGATTTCGAATTACTGGTATTGAAATCAGCCTCCCACATTTTGAAAATGATGACAGGGGACGTTTCACTTGTGACGTCACGAGTTTGACCAGGCAGTAATACTAAGCATGTGCTAATTATTTTGGGAAGCGAGTTTGATCCGGCAGTAATTCAGGGCAGGCGCATACTGTATGCCCTGCGGCAATTCAAGGAAATACGGTATATATATTTGTGTGTGTGTATGAGGTATGAGAAATATTTTAAATATGCCAGTCATCACCATTTGGACATGCTGTAGCAGTTTTCATGTAACACAGTCTTATTTCCCTCCCCCTCCATCAGCACTTGTGAATCTGGCAAAAGACACATGAAACATTTAATGGCAGCTTGCAACATTCAGTCAGAGTTACAACATTTGGCATGGTGACCTCATCTTTAAGTAAGTAATTGGCAATGGCTTACAGGAACTCTCTGACATGTTTTCCTTTCGTTACTAATTGGAGGATTAGAAAAAGTGAATCAGCAATATTGTGAAGAAAAACAGTAGAAATTATGTTGTTGTATGGTGCAAAAGGATAAAGTTCTGATAGGAAATATATTTTTTCATGGGGGGATGTATAAAGGCCATTCCATCAAATGGGGGCCATTAGTTTGGTGGAACTTTCCAAGTAAACATCATTTTCTGTCTTATGTCTTTTTTTAACTGTAAATCTGATAATACTCAGAATGGGTCCATTACAGGTAACTTCATTTCATTTTTGCATAGGGTTCTTAAACAGAAGACATTTGAGTAGCAGGATTGAAAGTAATAGGAGTGAGTTTTTAGCATAGAATTAGCAAATACTTGTACATGAAATATCGCCACTTGGCATATATGCTTAAAAGACATTAACACTAGTTCAATAAAACGTTTTACTCTTTAAATAAATAAAATCAAGAAAATATTCAGATAACAGGATTGTGTTAAGATTTTAACCTACTCTTTGTTGTGATCCGCTTCTCGGATCACATTTTCCCATTTTTCAGTTTTTGAGGCCTTTTGTATTCTTCGTTTGTTTTGGAATAAAGTTTGTTAAGAAAATAAAATGTATTATAAACGAAAATACCTCCCACATTTCCTGGACTGTAAAGCACACTGCTATAGAAGCTGCACCCACAAAATTTTAAAAGAAAAAAATTTATTTTCCATACTTTAGCTGCACTGTACTACTATAAGCCGCATATATATATATACGTCGTGAAATGAGTTATTTACACAAAAATATTTATTGACATACAAAACCCAAAACCAATCAAGTTGGCACGTTGAGTAAATGGTAAATAAAAACAGAATACAATGATTTGCAAATCCTTTTCAACCTATATTCAATTGAATAGACGGCAAAGACAAGATACGTTACGTTGGAACTGGAAAATGTTGTTATTTTTTGCAAATATTAGTTCATTTGGAATTTGATGACTGCAACATATTTCAAAAAAGCTAGCACAAGTGGCGAAAAAGATTGAAAAAGTTGAGGAATGCTCATCAAACACCTATTTGGAACATCCCACAGGTGAATAGGCTAATTGGGAACAGGTGGGTTTGATTGATTGATTGATACTTTTATTAATAGATTGCACAGTACAGTACATATTCCGTACAATTGACCACTAAATGGTAACACCCCAATGAGTTTTTCAACATGTTTAAGTCGGGGTCCACGTTAATCAATTCATGGTACAAATATATACTATCAGCATAATACAGTCATCACACAGGTTAATCATCATAGTATTTACATTGAATTATTTACATTATTTACAATCCGGGGGGTGGGATATGGAGGTTTGGTTGATATCAGTACATCAGTCATCAACAATTGCATCAACAGAGAAATGGACATTGAAACAGTGTAGGTCTTACTTAGTAGGATATGTACAGCCAGCAGAGAACATAGTGAGTTCAGATAGCATAAGAACAAGTATATACATTAGAAATACATTTGATTATTTACATTAGGTTGTTTATAATCCGGGGGGATGGGATGTAAATGGAGGAGGGTATTAGTAAAGGTTGAAGTTGCCTAGAGGTGTTGTTTTAGAGCGGTTTTGAAGGAGGATAGAGATGCACTTACTTTTACACCTGTTGGGAGTGCATTCCACATTGATGTGGCATAGAAAGAAAATGAGTTAAGACCTTTGTTAGATCGGAATCTGGGTTTAACGTGGTTTGTGTAGCTCCCCCTGGTGTTGTGGTTATGGCGGTCATTAAGGAAGTAGTTTGACATGTACTTCGGTATCAGGGAGGTGTAGCGGATTTTATAGACTAGGCTCAGTGCAAGTTGTTTTACTCTGTCCTCCACCCTGAGCCACTTTGGAGAAGTGGGTTGGAGTGAAGTGTGATCTTGGGTGGAGGTCTAAAACTAACCGGACTAGCTTATTCTGGGATGTTTGGAGTCTAGATTTGAGGGTCCTGGAGGTGCTGGGGTACCAGAAGGTGCAAGCGTAATCGAAAAAGGGTTGAATGAGAGTTCCCACTAGAATCTTGATAGGGTATAAAAGCAGCTTCCATGAAATGCTCAGTAATTTACAAACAAGGACGGGGTGAGGGTCACCACTTTGTGAACAAAGGCGTGAGCAAATTCTCCAACAGTTGAAGAACAACATTTCTCAATGAGCTACTGCGAGGAATTTAGGGATTTCACCATCTACGGTTTGTAATATTATCAAAAGGTTCAGATAAATGCACTTAAGCAATGATATTAGGGACCTTCGATCTCTCATCAAAAAGCGACATCAGAGTAAGTGCAAGTTAAAACTCTACTATGCAAATCCAAAGCCATTTGTCAACAACACCCAGAAACACCACCGGCTTCGCTGGGCCCGAGCTCAACTAAGATGGACTGATGCAAAGTGAAAAATTGTTCTGTGGCCTGAGGAATCCATATTTTGGGAAACTGTGGACATTGTGTCCTCCGCAACAAAGAGGAAAAGAACCATCCAGATTGTTATAGGCGCAAAGTTCAAAAGCCAGGATGGTATGGGGGTATTAGTGCCAAATGTATGGGTTACTTACACATCTGTGAAGGCACCATTAATGCTGAAAAGTAAATACAGGATTTGGAGCAACATACTGCATGTTGCCATCCAAGCAACGTTATCATGGGCGCCCCTGGACAATGGTGGCAGCGGCGGCGGCGGCGGCGGCGGCGGCGGCGGCGGCGGCGGCGATGACCAAGAAGAACGTGGAGTATGTACATATTTATATACATATTTATAAAATATTTACATATTTATATAATATGTAACTACAAGCTCCATTCACAGACAGAGTCCCATTGCTTTTATGAGCGGTCAAGCAAGTCAAAAGCCGAAAAAAATAAATAAATAAATAAAATAAAACATTTGTTTTATTTTTATTTTTTTATTTGTGGCGGCTGTAATTCTTTCGTGGCGGGCCGCAACAAATAAATGAATGTGTGGGAAACCCTGATATATAAAAAATCGGTATTTCTGTCTGTCATTCCTTCGTACATTTGTTTTCCTTTTACGGAAGTTTTTTTGTAAAGAATAAACGATGAAAAAAATACTTAATTGAACGGTTTAATAGAGGAGAAAACAGGAAGAAAATGAAAATTTAATTTTGAAACATAGTTTATCTTCAATTTTGACTGTTTGAAATTCAAAATTCAACCAAAAAAAAGAAGAGAAAAACTAGCTAATTCAAATCTTTTTGGAAAAAATAAAAATTAAAAATTATGGAACATTATTAGTAATTTTTCCTGATTAAGATTAATTTTCAAATTTTGATGACATGTTTTAAATATGTTAAAATAAAATCTGCATTTTCTTAGAATATACAACAAATTGGACCAAGCTATATTTCTAACAAAGCCAAATCATTATTTTTTCTAGATTTTCCAGAACAAAAATTTTAAAAGAAATTCAAAAGACTTTGAAATAAGATTTAAATTGGATTCTAAAGATGTTCTTGATTTGCCGGAATAGTTTTTTTTAATTTTAATCATAATAAGTTTGAAAAAATATTTCACAAAATTCTTTGTCGAAAAAACATAAGCTAGAATGAAGAATTAAATTAAAATGTATTTATTATTCTTTACAATAAATGTTTTTTTTTTTAAATTACTTGAACATTGATTTAAATTGTCAGGAAAGAAGACGAAGGAATTTAAAAGGTAAAAATGTGTATGTGTTTAAAAATCCCAAAATAATTTTCAAGGTTGTATTTTTCCTCTAGAATTGTATTTCTGAAAGTTATAAGAAGCAAAGTAAAAAAAAAAAAAAAAAAAAGAATTTATTTAAACAAGTGAAGACCAAGTCTTTAAAATATTTTCTTAAATATTCAAATTCTGTTTGAGTTTTGTCTCTCTTAGAATTAAAAATGTCGATCAAAGTGAGACTAGCTTCCTAGTAAATAAATGAAATTAAAAAAATAGAGGCAGCTCACTGGTAAGTGCTGCTATTTGAGCTATTTTTAGAACAGGCCAGCGGGCGACTCCTCTGGTCCTTACGGGCGACCTGGTGCCCGCGGGCACCGCGTTGGTTGACCCCGGCTGTAGACGTTCAATCCAAAGAACCTGCAGTGAGCAAACTCATCCAAAAGATGGCGCTATAGGACAAACAATAACACACCTTTTCGGTGTCTGTGTTTTATAAAAACTATTTGTTGAAGACAAAATATTAAATCCATTATTTTGCCACACTGTTTTGTAAGCAGCAGGTTTCAAAGCCCCAGGTAAAAAGCAGCAGCATGTAGTCTAAAAAATCCCTGAATAAATTATTGTAATACCAACTTTATTCTTATCATTCTCTGACTTTTTCCACTATTTTTTTTTTTCGTTTTTTCCAGTACAATGTTTAAATATGACTTGCTTTACAAATATTTTAAAAAGCTTGCCCTTTCCACAGCAACCCTGGGCTCTGTGGGACACATCAGAATGCTTATTAAGTGGGATAACGACTTATTAGGCTCGCTGTTTCATTGCCACGAGCTAATATTGCAGCTCTTAATCGGACTCCTTGGGGTTTCTCTATGGCCTAATTCTGTCTGCTTCACACAATGAGTTGACTCACTCCGGTGTGGAGCCATGCACCGAGGCGTCTCATACGACTTGTACAAAACTACAGCTCTGTCATTTTGTCCATTATGGTCCACATTGTACCTTTTTTATATAACTGCAGTTACCCTGAACTCCACCCAAAAATAATAAGTAACGTTTTACTGAATAATTATGTTTTCATGTTCCCTACAACACACGCGGCACAACTAATGTTACATACATAGAGCATATAGAGAAGATGAACAGGAATGTGTTAACCTTTGCAACACAATTAAACTGAGATGTGCCTCCGACTATTAAAGCCTATTTAAATGGTGAATTTATAAACATCTTAGAAATTGCAATCATGTACAAAATTGAGCAAGCATACTGTTGTCATTTACTCGCTATGCACGTACAATACTGTGCTATTGTCACTGATAACAACACAGGTGTCTAACCTGGTATTTCAATACAAAAAATTAAAATCAACAACCTGCGATGAGGTGGCGACTTGTCCAGGGTGTACGCTGTCTTCCGCCCGATTGTAGCTGAGATAGGCACCAGCGCCCCCCGCGACCCCAAAGGGGTTAAGCGGTAGAAAACAGATGGATGGATGGAAAATCAACAACGCAATCAAAATAAAGGACCCCAGTCTACCACAGTATCACTACCTCGTATACATGTTATCTAATACAAATACTTACAGAGGCTATAGTCCTATTAATCAGATGCGTTGCACTAATTCAGTAGAAGCATTTAAGTCCCTCCTTAAAACTCATTTGTATACTTTAGCCTTTGAATAGACTCCCTTTTTAGACCAGTTGATCTGCCGTTTCTTTTCCTTTTCTGCAATGTCCCACTCTCCCTTGTGGAGGGGGTCCGGTTCGATGGCCATGGATGAAGTACTGGCTGTCCAGAGTCAGGACCCAGGATGGACCGCTCGTCCAGAGTCGGGACCCAGGATGGACCGCTCGCCTGTGTATCGGCTGGGGACATCTCTACGCTGCTGATCTGCCTCCCCTTTGTATGGTTTCCTGCTGGCTCCGCTGTGGATGGAACTCTCGCTGCAGTGTTGGATCCGCTTTGGACTGGACTCTCGCGGCTGTGTTGGATCCACTATGGATTAAACTTTCACAGCATCATGTTAGACTCGCTCGACATTCATTGCTTTCGGTCCCCTATAGGGGGGCGGGGGGGTTGCCCACATATGTGGTCCTCTCCAAGGTTCTCATAGTCATCATTGTCACCGACGTCCCACTGGGTGTGAGTTTTCCTTGCCCTTATGTGGGCTCTACCGAGAATCTCGTAGTGATTTGTGTTGTGGTTTGTGCAGCCCTTTGAAACAGTAGTGATTTAGGGCTATATAAGTAAACATTGATTGACTAATTATTCTCTGTAACAATGTCACATTACCGCCAAAAGTACCAACAATTTAACTGTAAATGACTGGAAATGACACTCCTTCAACTATTGAACACTGTCTTTACAAAACAACGCATTCAAAATGCACAAACACACATTAAAAAGTGATAGTCGTGCTTTAATTTACAAGACAAATTGTTTCTGTGACAGAGTTCTTAACTCAATACACTAGTATCTAAAACCAACTCGGCTATCACACTACCTTTCTTCTTTCAAATATTTGGAAACAAAGTTATGTCCGGACCCCCTTTTTTGACCAGTTGATCTGCCGTCTCTTTTCTGCTCAGCCCTCCTCTCCTGTGTGGAGAGGTTATTAGGTGACCACAGATGATGCACTAGCTGTTCAAAGTCGGGACCCGGGGTGGCCCACTCATCTGTGCATCAGTTGGGGACGTCTCTGCGCTGCGGACTTGTCTCCATTCAAGATGATCCTCTGCTGGCCCCACTATGGACTGGACTCTCACACCATTAACTAGATCCACTTGACGTCCATTGCACCAGTCGCCTAGGGGGCAGGGGAGGTGCCCACATCTGCGGTCCCCTCCAAGGTTTCTCATTGTTTCCCATTGGGTTGCCTTTCTTTGCCCTGATGCAGGATCAGAGCAGCCCTTTGAGGCACTTGTGGTTAAGGGCTATATAAATAAACTCTATTAATTGGTTGAATTAGCAAAGAGACCGTTCGTATCTCAAAACACTCTTAAGTTGGAGCACTCTTAAGTTGAGGTATGGCTGTAATTGTAACAACAGCAAGGTATGCTGGGAAACACTTGCTTCTAGGGCGCATCACAGACTTGCCAACTCTTACAGATCCTGCAGAAGACTCACAGAAATTACCCGAGTCTACGACATCCTAAATAAGGTTGCAAATCTCCCGGATTCTTACTACGAAGACAAATAAGGAAAAACAACCCGATGGCCCTCCGAGAGGCGGGGTGGAAGAAGGGCCAAATCAGACGGATTTCTTGGTAACGACTGGAACGGACACCGACAAAGAGTATAGGATCATGAGAAGATGCAGGTGTGGGTGGGAGAGGGTGACCACCTTCAGAGGTTTGCGTATCCATCAGGGAAGGAAAAAGTGCAAAGAGGTAGGCCATCAGCAACATTGCACTGCAACCGCAGGTCAGACAAGAGGAACCCAACACCAGGTGGCAAACCACAGTGCTGAGGGATCCACCGTTGCTGAGGAAAGGCAGGCGGAGGACACAGGAGGGCCCTTGGTGGACACCAATGCCTCTGAGAGTGGCACTGACGAAGACGCACACAGAACACAAAGCAACCCCAACAACGAGGAGCAAAGCCAGTGAACAGAGAGGAAAGAACCTGGAAGGAGGCAGCTGGTCAAATGGCCTAAAGCAAACGAACTTGCGGTCTGGCAGAAGCTGGACAAGGACTTCAGCCTTATCCTGGAGCACTCACTGCGTGGCCAGGTGGAAACCAAGCTGAACCGCATTGGAGACATCCTGTACGACGAATGCAGGGGCAGATTTGGAAAAGCTGCTGAAAAGCGGGAACCTGGCCCAATGCAGAAAGGAAGGAGAGAGAGAAAAATCGAGCAGTTGGTGAAGAGGCGGCGTCAACTCCGGAGACAGTGGAGGAAGGCAAGCAAGAAGGAGAAGGGGGGCCTGAAGCCACTGTGGGATGAGGTGAGGAAAGATCTTGCCGGCCTACGGAGGGCAGAGCGCATTCGCAAACGCAGAAGGCGGAAGGAGGAAGAGAGGAGCAACGTCTTCAAAAATCAATTCAAGCATGCCAGACAGCTGTTAGAAGACAAGAGAAGCGGAAAGCCGGTTATTACCAAACCTGAGCTGAAAAATTACATCAAGGAACAGTACAGTGACCTAGTAAAGTAAACTCCGCTGGGATCCCCTGGTTATGTTCCTCACCCAGGGCCCCCAGCCTTCCTCTTTAATGCTGCCCTCCCCAAACTCAGCGAGGTGGCAGAGGTTGTCCGGAAAGCAAGAGCTGCCTCAGCCCCAGGCCCCAATGGGATACCATACAAGCTGTATAAGTACTGCCCAGGGGTCCTGAGACATCTCTGGAACCTGCTGAGAGTGGCCTGGGAAAAACAAGTCATCCCTTCAGAATGACAAAGAGCAGTTACAGTTTTCATCCCAAAGGAGCAGAATTCCAGTACGATCAGCCAGTTCAGGAGCATCTCCCTCCTAAATGTCGAAGGAAAGATTTTCTTCTCCATCCTGGCCAAGAGGTTGACCAGCTACCTCACAAGCAACAGGTACATCGACACCAGCTGCCAGAAGGCAGGCGTGCCAGGCTTCCCAGGCTGCGTGGAACACTCTGCAGTAATATGGGAGCAGATCCAAAGGGCGAAGAGAGAGCGAGGTGACCTGCATGTCGTGTGGGTGGTCCTTGCCAACGCATACGGGTCTGTCCCCCACCAACTCATCGAGTTTGCCCTGGACTTCTTCCATGTACCAGTCTCCATCAGAGGCCTGGTAGCCAAGTACTTTGGAGACCTCCAGTTGTGCTGCACTCATCAGGACTTCACAACAGGCTGGCAACAGCTGGAAGTAGGCATTGCCATGGGATGTTCAATCTCGCCCATCCTGTTCATTGCAGCCTTCGAGATCATCCTCATAGGGGCTAGGAAGATGGTCGAAGGAGTAAAACTGCCTTCCGGAAAGAGGCTACCAGCAGTGAGAGGCTACATGGATGATATCACCACCATACTTCAGACAGCAGCATGTACAACAAGACTGCTGAAGAGGATCGACGAGCTTATGGGCTGGGCGAGGATAAAGATCAAACCCCCCAAATCACGTAGTCTGTCGATCAGGAAAGGAGTCAGAAGTGAAAACACCATCTTTGTCGCAGGCGGTGAGAACATCCCATTGCTGGCAGATAAACCTCTTCGTAGCCTGGGTCGCACCTACACAGCAGAGCTCTCTGACAGGCAGATGGGGGAGACGGTGAGGAAGCAGCTCGCAGATGGCCTGGTCAAGATCAACCAAAGCCAATTCCCTGGGAAGGTATGATGTTACCAGTTCATTCTTTACCAAAGGGTGATGTGGCCACTGAAGATGAGCGAAATCCCCTCCTCAGTGGTAAGCAAGATGGATGGGCTGGCAAACCCGTTCATCAGAAAGTGGCTGGGACTACCAAGGTGCCTCTCAGACGTAGGCCTCTTTGGTAGGAACTCGCTTCAACTACCACTGCGATCCATCAGCCTGGGATACAAGTAAGAGAAGGCTCGGCTGGTGCTGGAGCTGAGGGAATCCACTGACCAGCTGGTGAGAGCAGCGGGCACCCAGATAAGAACAGGGAGAATGTGGAAAGCCCAGGAAGAGGTCGACACGGCAATCTGCAGGCTGAAGCACTGTGAAGTGGTTGGCAGAGTTCAGGAAGGCCGAGCAGGCCTTGGTAGTGGCAAGGCTCCCTTGTTCTGGTCAAAAGCTTCCAAAAAAGACCGGAGAGCCATGGTGGTGGCAGAAGTGGCAAGAACAGAGCAGGAACGCCTAAACATCAAAGCGGTGTCCCAGGGCCAGCAAGGTCGTTGGACATCGTGGGAAGGTCTCACAGACAGGTCTATGTCCTGGTCTGACCTGTGGAAGATCCCCCAAGCCAGGCTCAGCTTCCTGATCAGAACAACATACGACACATTGCCTTGTCCCCTCTGCAACACCATCAATGCAAACCTCCAGCACATCCTGTCAGGCTGCATGACAGCGTTGTCGCAAGGCCGCTATAGATGGCGACACGACCAAGTCTTGAGGAAGCTGGCAGAGGTGTCAGAGACCTGCAGAAAGGAGGCGAATAGCAGACCTTCCGTTCCAGCCAAACATTGGATTCAGTTCGCAAGGGCTGGAGAGGGTGCCAAACCCCCCCCCCACCAGAGATCTACAGCGAGACTCCTCTCACCAGGAAATGAGTGGAGCATGAGGGTCGACCTGGGGAAGCAGCTCCGGTTCCCCAGGGAGATCGTCGAAACATCGCTACGGCCAGACCTGGTCTTCTGGTCAGAGGCTCGCAAGACAGTTCTTCTGGTCGAGCTCACTGTCCCATGGGAGGGAGGGTTGGAGGCTGCTTATGAGCGGAACCGAGCCAAGTACTCTGACCTGGCAGCAGAGTGCAGGGAGGCTGGCTGGAAAGCCATCATCTGCCCTGTGGAAGTGGGGTGTAGGGGCTTCGTTGGTTCCTCAACTGCCCGCCTTCTCCGAGACATTGGATGCACAGGTGCGGGGCATCGGAAAGCCATGAAAGAGCTGGCGGAGGAGGCGGACAAAGGCAGCTTCTGGCTGTGGCTAGGGAGGAACAATAAGAGTTGGGGTGCAAACAACTAGGGCATCAGCAGGGGGTGGCAGAGAGACATCCCTGCCATCGCTCCGCCACCATGAGACGTTCTGGGGTTAAAGGAGCGAAACGTTGATGAATGGTGGTCTCCAGCTGATGACCCGTTTATGCCCACAGAGGTGTTCAGTGGGGTGTCACAGCACACCTGTCAAAAGGCACTGGAGGAGGTGCGTCAGGCAGCAATGTCCATCAGGAATTCCATCACCTATATCTTAATATTAGTGTGTGCATATAAAATATTGCAGCTTTCGCCCGGATATTAGAACATACTTGCCAACCTTGATACCTCCGATTTCGGGAGGTTGGGGGTGGGGCGGAGGCGTGGTTGGGGGCGTTGTTGGGGCGGGGGGCGTGGTTAAGACGGGTGGCGTATAATTCACCAACTCGAGTATTTCATATATATATATATATGTGTGTATGTATATATATATATTTATATACATACACATATGTATGAAATACTTGACTTTCAGTGAATTATAGCTATATATATTGATTTTGTTATATATATAAATAAAATAAATAGTTGAATTTCCGACGGCACCTATCAAATACACAGTAATAAAAACACAGTTGTTCTACTAACTGTACTGTGCTTGCTGGTTAGTAAAAAAAACAACAACACTTACCTTTCACTATTTGAGAAACCTTTGTTCTGCCATTTGCGTATTGGCGAGCAATCTCCGAATCCGGGAACATATCCTTCACGGATTTGTTGTAGACATCCGCAAATGAGAACGGGATGTTGCTTCCAGCTATCAGCATAGCCATCTTTGTCTCAGCATAAGATACACCATCGGGTCTCCATTTTGCAAGATGGGCCATAATACAGGGTTGTGAACGATGCTGAGCTGCGGACGCTTTGTGCTTGGCTGACCGTTCATGGCTGAATATCCTTTTGGCCGCCGTGTTCAATGGAGAAGTCTGTTCTACAAAATTTACAGGCAACATACCCCTTCTCCTTCGAACTCTCCTGGATAAACTGAAATTCTTGTTTCCAATCGTTCTGGAACTTGCAAGCGTATTTCTTCATTTTACCTGTATATTACGGTGTAATATATTGGATTGGAGTCAATAACCGGGCGACGTGATGAAGTTACGTCTCTTTACTGTGGGCTTCAGAACAAATGTAGAATATATTTACATTCCATTCTATGTACAGTATATGGCAGTATTGTCTTGTTTAAGAGGGTCAGAACACTGAGTTCGGTCTGACTCAATGTTGGGGGGCGTGGCCTCCAGTTCCGCTTGAATTTTGGGTGATTTTCGGGAGAACATTTGTCCCGGGAGGTTTTCAGGAGAGGCGCTAAATTTCGGGAGTCTTATGGAAAATCCGGGAGGGTTGGCAAGTATGTATTAGAATGATAACTAGGAGTTGGTCGATCAGTTAATTAAAAAGTGCAACCACAGCCGTCTAGTGTGCACACAAAAATGGTTCATTCCCATAATCTAGTGATGTTCGGATCGATACTGAACCATCATTACCGCTGACACCAGAACTGTATTTTCTAGGATCAATTCTCAAATAAAAATATCAATACTTTTGATCGATTTGTTATTTGACATAATGTATATCATTAACAGAACGCCAGTGTGAAGTAACTATATCAGTGATAGCTTGTCTAAATGAAGTAATTTACGGTAGGTTGGTAGGTACGTAATGCACGAGCACACACATTCAGTCTGTAGTTTGTTTCTTTAAAAAATGACTGGCAATTAAAATGAGTCACTCAGTAGTATAAAACAGAAAGTAAATGTATCCTTATATTGTCGGATATTTGCAGACACTACATTCAGAGTATGATAAATAAATAAGATAACATTCAGTGCAGCCTAAAGTTAAAGTTCCACTAATAGTCACACACACACACACTAGGTGTGGTGAATTACCTCGGCATTGGACCCATCCCCTTTTTTCACCCCCTGGGAGGTGAGGGGAGCAGTGAGCAGCAGCAGTAGCCATGCTAAGGAACCATGTTGGAAATTTAACCCCCAATTCCAACCCTTGATGCTGAGTGCCAAGCAAGGAGGTGATGGGTCCCTTTTTTAAAGTCTTTGGTGTGACTCTGGAACTCTAACCAGAAGGCCACTGAGTAGGATATTAAGGATATTTAACACCATCATTAGTGACTTTATAAATATATTCTAAAACCTTCCATATTATACATATGTTTATTAATATGTGCTGTCCCAATTTTTTAATTTATAATACATTGAAATTTATACAGTATATGTATATTGTGGCAAATGCAAGAAACACAGCGTTGTTTCTCTCAGGTCTTTATTATAAGACTGCCAAGATGAGGAGGAATAATAATACCACAATATGCACTTTAACAGTGTGCCCAACAAGACATATAAAACCACACCCTATCTGCTGAGTGTGAGCATGGTCCTAGTGCCCCCCCAACACCCAAACAGCAAGTTATGGGGAAAAGGTGAACCTCTCAGGGGGCCTCACTTGCCTGCCGTAACGACGACAATGCCCATCCCGTGGAGGAGCAGGTGTGACCTGTGGGGAAGAACAGATACCAGGGTCCAGTGGAGGTGAAGGACATTCAACCATAACAAATTTTGGAGGGCGACCTTGGCGGGGGTCTTGGCCGGGGTAGTAGTTCTTCACCTGCAACACAATGCGCCGGTTTAAGCCTGTCCAGAGAAACGCATTCCCTGCGCCCGCCTGTATACAGCACACAGATATTAGGACCGCATTCCAGCACCCTAAATGGGCCATCGTAAGGGGGTTGGATGGGCAAACAGTGGGTGTTGGATGGGCAAACAGTGGGTGTTGTGATGTACAAAGATAAAACGGGCAGGCTTAAGCTCCGACGGCACAAATGATTTAGGCAAACAGTGGTGGACCAGGCCAGGAGCCAAGGACCCCCTCGACAAAAAGGGAAAAGGTCGCGGGGTGCAAACCTCAGATAAAAATTCCCCCGGAACGAAGAGTGGCTGACCGAACACCAATTCAGCGCGGGCCGCTGCGAGATCCTCTTTAAGGGCTGAGTGCAACCCGAGGATAACACAAGGTAAACGGTCAACCCAAATGCTATCAACGAGCGCCTCACGCAAAGCCGCCTTAAGCGACCGTTGAGAACGTTCAGATAAGCCTTTAGCTTTGGAATGGTAGCCTGTAGTACGGTGCACCAGCACACCCAAGGACTGCGCCATTGCTGACCAAAGCTTCGACAGCAAACTGGGATCCCATGTCCGAGATGATATCTGACAATGTGCAAAAACGCGCAGAGTTGTAATATTGTAATGTTGAGTGTATTTATACCTTACGCGCCTTTACATAATAGTTGTAAATAGCGGTCAACTCACGTCATTGTGTGTGGACTACCGTGACGGGCAGTTTCATTGACGAGTGAACTGATAGTCGAGTGTGGCTCACCCTGGGTCTTAAATATATATATATATATATCTCCGTCACCGCCCACATGCCGAATGTCCGTAGTGAACTCAGAGATGGCCGACAAGTGACGCTGCTGACGGGCTGAGCAAGGCGCTGTGAACTTTGACATAGCAAACGTCAGAGGTTTGTGGTCAACAAAAGCCGTGAAGGACCGATTCTCCAACAGAAAACAAAAATGGCGTGTTGCAGATACAGTGCCAACAACTCTCGGTCAAATACACTGTACTTCCGCTCGTTATCTTGCAGTTTACAACTGAAGAACGCAAGGGGCTGCCACACATTTGCCCACACATTTGCTCAGCCACAGCGGCAATAGCGACATCGGACGCTTCCGTTTTCAAAGCCACAAGCGCTGCGGATATATATATATATATATATATATATCTATATATCAATCAATCAATGTTTATTTATATAGACCTAAATCACAAATGTCTCAAAGGACTGTACAAACCATTACGACTACAACATCCTCGGAAGAACCCACAAAAGGGCAAGGAAAACTCACACCCAGTGGGCAGGGAGAATTCACATCCAGTGGGACGCCAGTGACAATGCTGACTATGAGAAACCTTGGAGAGGACCTAAGATGTGGGCAACCCCCCCGCCCCCCCGACACCCCTCTCTAGGGGACCGAAAGCAATGGATGTCGAGCGGGTCTAACATGATACTGTGGAAGTTCAATCCATAGTGGCTCCAACACAGCCGCGAGAGTTCAGTTCAAAGCGGATCCAAGACAGCAGCAAGAGTCCCGTCCACAGGAAACCATCCCAAGCGGAGGCGGATCAGCAGCGTAGAGATGTCCCCAACCGATACACAGGCAAGCGGTCCATCCTAGGTCCCGACGAGCGGTCCATCCTGGGTCTCGACTCTGGACAGCCAGTACTTTATCCATGGTCATCGGACCGGACCCCCTCCACAAGGGAGGGGGGGACATAGGAGAAAAAAGAAAAGAAGCGGCAGATCAACTGGTCTGAAAAGGAGGTCTATTTAAACGCTAGAGTATACAGATGAGTTTTAAGGTGAGACTTAAATGCTTCTACTGAGGTAGCATCTCGAACTGTTACCGGCAGGGCATTCCAGAGTACTGGAGCCCAAACGGTAAACGCTCTATAGCCCGCAGACTTTTTTTGGGCTTTAGGAATCACTAATAAGCCGGAGTCTTTTGAACACAGATTTCTTGCCGGGACATATGGTACAATACAATCGGCAAGCTAGGATGGAGCTACACCGTGTAGTATTTTATACGTAAGTAGGAAAACCTTAAAGTCACATCTTAAGTGCACAGGGAGCCAGTGCAGGTGAGCCAGTACAGGTGTAATATGATCAAACTTTCTTGTTCTTGTCAAAAGTCTAGCAGCCGCATTTTGTACCAACTGTAATCTTTTAATGCTAGACATGGGGAGACCCGAAAATAGTACGTTACAGTAATCGAGACGAGACGTAACAAACGCATGGATAAAGATTTCGGCTTCTTTAGTGGACAAAATGGAGCGAATTTTAGCGATATTACGGAGATGAAAGAAGGCCGTTTTAGTAACGCTTTTAATGTGTGACTCAAAGGAGAGAGTTGGGTCGAAGATAATACCCAGATTTTTTTACCTAGTCACCTTGTTTTATTATTTGGTTGTGAAATGCTAAAGTTGTATTATTAAATAAAGGTCGGTGTCTAGCAGGACCGATAATCAGCATTTCCGTTTTTTTGGCGTTAAGTTGCAAAAATAGCGGACATCCATTGTTTAATTTCATTAAGACACGCTTCCAACTGATTACAGTCCGGCGTGTTGGTCAGCTTTAGTGGCATGTAGAGTTGGGTGTCATCAGCATAACAGTGAAAGCTAATACTGTATTTGCATATGACGTCACCCAGCGGCAGCATGTAGATGCTGAAGAGTGCAGGGCCAAGGACCGAACCCTGGGGAACTCCACACGTTACCTTAACATAGTCCGAGGTCATACTGTTATGGGAGACGCACTGCACCCTGTCAGTAAGATAAGAGTTAAACCAAGACAGGGCTAAGTCTGACATACCAATTTGTGTTTTGATACGCTGTAATAAAATATTATGATCGACGGTATCGAAAGCAGCGCTCAGATCGAGGAGTAGCAACATAGATGACGCATCAGAATCCATCGTTAGCAATAGATCATTAGTCATTTTTGCGAGGGCTGTCTCAGTAGAGTGATTTGCCCTGAAACCGGATTGAAAGGTTTCACATAGATTGTTAAACGCTAAGTGTTCATTTAGCTGCTCTGCAACAATTTTTTCGAGGATTTTCAAAATAAAGGGAAGGTGAGACACCGGTCGGTAGTTTACCATGAGGTCCGGATCGAGGTTAGGTCTTTTAAGGAGAGGATGAATGACCGCTTTTTTGAATGCTAGGGGAACAGTGCCCGAGGAAAGTGATAAGTTTAAGTCTACAGTAAACTATGGCGTACGCCTTTTTGGAGTCTTTTTTAACTTCAGCGGTGCTATACTATCAATGGTTTCGCGCAGGGCGTTGTTAAAGTTGTTAGTGAGGTTATCAATAGAGCCCACATACTTTGGGAATGGTGCCATTACCGAGGGCAGTAGGCCAGCAAGAGTCGTCGTTGTGGCAGCATTAATGTTGCGGCTGCTATAGCAGTTATTATTATTATTAGCTTGCCAAACATGAGTCTGAACTTCGAATTTTATAAGGTAATGATCGGACATTACTTTAGTATACGGGAGTATCATAACTTTGGAAACGGTGATACCTCTGACAAGCACTATGTCTATCGTATTACCGCTGCGATGCGTCGGTTCATTTATTATTTGTGTAAGACCACAGCTATCAATTATAGTCTGGAGCGCCACGCACGGTGGGTCCAATGGGGTATTCATATGGATATTAAAGTCCCCCATTATAATTATATTATCAGCGTGCGTCAATAGATCAGCAACAAACTCTGAGAATTCACTGATAAAGTCCGAATAGGGCCCTGGGGGGCGGTAGATAACAGCCAGGTATAGAGGCAGCGGTGTGGCAGACTTCATAGATAGCACCTCAAACGATTTATATTTATTATTTAAGTTAGGACTAAACTTAAAGTTTTCGTTGTATATTAGTGCGACCCCCCCTCCCCTTTTAAGGGGACGGGCAATATGCGCATTCGCATAGTAAGGAGGAGATGCCTCATTTATCGCAAAAAAGTCCTGGCTCCTCTCTGAGCTGGCACCTTATAGTGGTAGAGGAGTTTGCGTGTCCCAATGATCCTAGGAGCTATGTTGTCCGGGGGCTTTATGCCCCCTGGTAGGGTCTCCCAAGGCAAACAGGTCCTAGGTAAGGGATCAGACAAAGAGCAGCTCGAAGACCTCGATGAAGAAGACAAAACATGGACCCAGATTTCCCTCGCCCGGATGCGGGTCAACGGGGCCCCCCTCTGGAGCCAGGCCCGGAGGTGGGGCACGATGGCGAGCGCCTGGTGGCCGGGCCTGTTCCCATGGGGCCCGGCCGGGCACAGCCTGAAGAGGCAACGTGGGTCAGCCCTCCAATGGGCTCACCACCCATAGCAGGGGCCATAGAGGTCGGGTGCAACGTGAGCTGGGCGGCAGCCGAAGGCAGGGCACTTTGGCGGTCCGATCCTCGGCTACAGAAGCTAGCTCTTGGGATGTGGAACGTCACCTCACTGGGGGGGAAAGAGCTGGAGCTAGTGCGCGAAATGGAGAAGTTCCGGCTAGATATAGTGGGACTCACTTCGACGCACAGCAAGGGCTCTGGAACCACTTCTCTGGAGAGGGACTGGACCCTCTTCCACTCTGGCTTTGCCGGCAGTGAGAGGCGACGGGCTGGGGTAGCAATTCTGGTTGCCCCCCGGCTTAAAGCCTGTATGTTGGAGTTCAACCCGGTGGACGAAAGGGTAGCCTCCCTCCGCCTTCGGGTGGGGGGACGGGTCCTGACAGCAGTTCAGAGTACCCACTCTTTTTGGGTACACTCGAGGGAGTACTGGAAAGTGTTCCCCCGGGTGATTCCGTTGTCCTAGTGGGGGACTTCAACGCTCATGTTGGCAACAACAGTGAAACCTGGAGAGGCGTGATTGGGAAGAATGGCCGCCCGGATCTGAACCCAAGTGGTGTTTTGTTATTGGACTTTTGTGCTCGTCACAGTTTGTCCATTACAAACACCATGTTTAAACATAAGGGGGTCCATATGTGCACTTGGCACCAGGATACCCTAGGCCGCAGTTCCATGATCGACTATGTAGCTGTGTCATCGGATTTGCGGCCTTATGTTTTTGACACTCGGGTGAAGAGAGGGGCGGAGCTTTCTACCGATCACCACCTGTTGGTGAGTTGGCTGCGATGGTGGGGGAGGATGCCGGACAGACCTGGGAGGCCCAAACGCATTGTGAGGGTCTGCTGGGAACGTCTGGCAGAGTCTCCTGTCAGAGAAAGTTTCAATTCCCACCTCCGGAAGAACTTCGAACATGTCACGAGGGAGGTGCTGGACATTGAGTCCGAATGGACCATGTTCCGCACCTCTATTGTCGAGGCGGCTGATCGAAGCTGTGGCCGCAAGGTAGTTGGTGCCTGTCGGGGCGGCAATCCTAAAACCCCTTGGTGGACACCAGCGGTGAGGGATGCCGTCAAGCTGAAGAAGGAGTCCTATTGGGTCCTTTTGGCTCATAGGACTCTGGAGGCAGTGGACAGGTACCGACAGGCCAAGCGGTGTGCGGCTTCAGCGGTCGCGGAGGCAAAAACTCGGACATGGGAGGACTTCGGGGAAGCCATGGAAAACGACTTCCAGACGGCTTCGAAGCGATTCTGGACCACCCTCCGCCGCCTCAGGAAGGGGGAGCAGTGCACTATCAACACCGTGTATGGTGCGGATGGTGTTCTGCTGACCTCAACTGCGGATGTTGTGGCTAGGTGGAAGGAATACTTCAAAGACCTCCTCAATCCCACCAACACGTCTTCCTATGAGGAAGCAGTGCCTGGGAAATCTGTGGTGGACTCTCCTATTTCTGGGGCTGAGGTCGCTGAGGTAGTTAAAAAGCTCCTCGGTGGTAAGGCCCCGGGGGTGGATGAGAGCCGCCCGGTGGATGAGAGCCGCCCGGAGTTCCTTAAGGCTCTGGATGCTGTGGGGCTGTCTTGGTTGACAAGACTCTGCAGCATCGTGTGGACATCGGGGGGGGTTACCTCTGGATTGGCAGACCGGGGTGGTGGTTCCTCTCTTTAAGAAGGGGGACCGGAGGGTGTGTTCCAACTATCGTGGGATCACACTCCTCAGCCTTCCCGGTAAGGTTTGTTCAGGTGTACTGGAGAGGAGGCTACGCCGGATAGTCGAACCTCGGATTCAGTAGGAACAGTGTGGTTTTCGTCCTGGTCGTGGAACTGTGGACCAGCTCTATCCTCTCGGCAGGGTTCTTGAGGGTGCATGGGAGTTTGCCCAACCAGTCTACATGTGCTTTGTGGACTTGGAGGAGGCATTCGACCGTGTGCCTCGGGAAGTCCTGTGGGGAGTGCTCAGAGAGTATGGGGTACTGGACTGTCTTATTGTGGCGGTCCGCTCCCTGTACGATCAGTGCCAGAGCTTGGTCCGCATTGCCGGCAGTAAGTCGAACACATTTCCAGTGAGGGTTGGACTCCGCCAAGGCTGTCCTTTGTCACCGATTCTGTTCATAACTTTTATGGACAGAATTTCTAGGCGCAGTCAAGGCGTTGAGGGGTTCCGGTTTGGTGACCGCAGGATTAGGTCTCTGCTTTTTGCAGATGATGTGGTCCTGATGGCTTCATCTGACCGGGATCTTCAGCTCTCACTGGATCGGTTTGCAGCCGAGTGTGAAGCGACCAGAATGAGAATCAGCACCTCCAAGTCCGAGTCCATGGTTCTCGCCCGGAAAAGGGTGGAATGCCATCTCCGGGTTGGGGAGGAGACCCTGCCCCAAGTGGAGGAGTTCAAGTACCTAGGAGTCTTGTTCACGAGTGGGGGAAGAGTGGAACGTGAGATCGACAGGCGGATCGGTGCGGCGTCTTCAGTAATGCGGACGTTGTACCGATCCGTTGTGGTGAAGAAGGAGCTGAGCCGGAAGGCAAAGCTCTCAATTTACCGGTCGATCTACGTTCCCATCCTCACCTATGGTCATGAGCTTTGGGTCATGACCGAAAGGATAAGATCACGGGTACAAGCAGCCGAAATGAGTTTCCTCAGCCGTGTGGCGGGGCTCTCCCTTAGAGATAGGGTGAGAAGCTCTGCCATCCGGGAGGGACTCAAAGTAAAGCCGCTGCTCCTCCACATCGAGAGGAGCCAGATGAGGTGGTTCGGGCATCTGGTCAGGATGCCACCCGAACGCCTCCCTAGGGAGGTGTTTAGGGCACGTCCAACCGGTAGGAGGCCACGGGGAAGACCCAGGACGCGTTGGGAAGACTATGTCTCCCGGCTGGCCTGGGAACGCCTCGGGATCCCCCGGGAAGAGCTAGACGAAGTGGCTGGGGAAAGGGAAGTCTGGGTTTCCCTGCTTAGGCTGTTGCCCCCGCGACCCGACCTCGGATAAGCGGAAGAAGATGGATGGATGGATGGATGGTTTAAGCCAGGTTTCGCTAAGACCGATGACGTTAAGGTTGTTGTCTCTAATGACCTCATTAACTAATAACGTTTTGGGAGACAAAGATCTGATGTTTAGAAAGCCCATATTATAGGTAGTGGGCTGTTTTAAGGAGTTGTTGATAAAATTTTCCGTAGTAGCAATATTAAAAATGTTGCGTTTATTATGCGCAGTGCACTTAAAATAATTACGACCATATCTAGGAATTGATATGACGGGAATTTTCAGATTGTTTACTTGGTGCTGCGATAAACTGAACGCATCATAATTTGCCACCTCAGTAGAACGCATGTCTAACTCTGACGTAGTCATAGTCATAGCAGAAAAAACATTATGTGAGTTGTGTATTATTCTATGAAAATTGCTATGTGTACAGGGATTATCCAGCCTGGCGCTGGCTAGTTCTAATTTAACTGACTCCACACCCAGGCTAGCAGGCTCTGTAATTGCCTGTGGCCAGGCTTGCTCTAGTGCAGTTAGTCAAATGCGGCTCAATGCGAAATCTATGTTCCGAGACAAGAGGATAGCGCCTTCCTGGTTAGGGTGAAGGCCGTCTCTCCTCAGCAAGCCAGGTTTGCCCCAGAAAGAGGGCCAATTATCAATAAACGTAAATCCCTGTTGTCTACAGAAGCTATCCAGCCACTTGTTAAGAGAGACTAATCTGCTATATCTCCCATCATTGCCTCTCCCAGGCAGGGGGCCAGAGACAATTACTCGATGCCTGGACATCTTTCTAGCGAGATTACAAGCGCTGGCTATGTTTCTCTTTGTAATCTCTGATTGTCTCATCCTAACGTCATTGGAGCCAACGTGTATTACTATATTCGCATAACTAGTGGTGCGGTTAGCCTGTCGTACGTGTTTACTAGACCTGTTGCGAGTTAGCTCCCTAAGATTAGCTTCAATGTCAGGTGCTCTGCCCCCGGGAATACACTTAATTGTGGCTGGTTTGCTAAGCTTTATGTTTCGGGTGATGGAGTCCCCTATGACTAAAGTATGGTGCCCGGTAGACTGGGGTGTAGGACTAGCTAAAGGGCTAAATCTGTTATGCGTCTCAACCGATACACCGTAGCTTGTAGGCCGCTTAGGGCTACTACAAGCTGGGCTAGTTAGCTCGCTACAGCTAACGCCAGCAGATGTGTCCGCAACATCTAAAGTTACAAAATTACACTGCTCTAACTGGCGGACACGGCTCTCTAGCAAAGCCAACCAATCCATGAGTAAAGTGCACGAAGCGCAGGAAGCCATACTCACAGAAACTTTCCGTCGCCGAGTGGAGTGCCAGCTGTCTTAGGGAAGTGGTGGTCACGGAGGTGGGGGAGCCCTTATATATACATAAAAGGGCTGCAAATCTTTGGGTGTCCCACAATTCGATTCAATATCGATTTCTGGGGTCGCGATTCGATTATAAAATGATTTGTTCCATTCAATGCGATTCTCGATTCAAAAACGATATTTTTCCGATTCAAAACTATTCTGTATTCATTCGATACATAGGATTTCAGCAGGGTCTACCACAGTTTGCTGACATGCTAGCAGAGGAGTAGATTTTTTTCAAAAAGCTTTTATAATTATAAAGGACAATGTTATATCAACTGATTGCAAAAATGTAAATTTGTTTTAACCATTAAATGAACCAAAAATGTGACTTACTTTATGTTTGTGAAAATATTGGACACAGTGTGTTGTCAAGCTTATGAGATGCAATGAACATTTATAAACATTTATAAATGTCTAATGATAATGTCAATGAGGGATTTTAATCACTGCTATGCTGAAATTATAACTAATATTGATACTGTTCAACACAGTAGCTCAGTTACAATGATGCAAAGTGTAAGGATGGAACAGTGCAGGTATAAATAGACTAAATATAGCACTTTAAGATATAACATATATGTGAATATATACACTATATACTTAATATGTGTACAGTATATTATATATACAGAAATATTTTATGTCTATAACATATATACAATATATACCAATTATCATGTACAATATTATAGTATATGTGGCAGCCGCAGCATAAAATAGAGAGTAAATCCAGCAGAAAATAGAGTATAGACATTAAAAACAAAGAGAAGTAGCTGACATAGAAGGTGTCAGGTAATAGACGGATATTATCTGTTGCTGTATGGGGAGTGATTATACAGCTGGATGGAGTGTGGAATGAAGGAGTTCTTGTTCACAGTGCGGGAAGGAAGCTGAAGGAGCCTGTTGGAGTATGAACTCCGCTGTCCCTAAATTGTCTAGTGGAGTGGGTGGGCAGGATTATCCATGATGGCCAGCAGTTTGTCCAGTGTCCTCCTGTCCCTCACTGATACAAACGCCTCCAACTGCGAGCCATTAGTTTGACCAGCTTTCCGGATCAGTTTATCAATCTGGTTTGAGTCCCTTTTGCTGGTGCTGCTCCCCCAACAAACCACAGCGAAGTGCAGGGCACTGGCCACAACACACTGATAAAAGATCTCCAACAGCTTGCTGCACACATTAAAGGACCTAAGCTTCCTCAGGAAAAAAGAGTCTGCTCATGCCCTTCTTGTAAACAGCATTGCAGTTGTCCTTCCAGTCCAGTCTGGTGTTCAAATGGACTCCCAGGTACTTATACTGCCCCACTACTGTCACCTCCCGGCCCTGGATCTTGATGGGCTCCATCGGGGTCATACTCTTCCTGAAGTCGATGACCAGCTCCTTGGTCTTGTCCACATTAAGGATCAGATGGTTCGCCTGAGACCACTCCACAAAGTCAGCGATCAGTGTCCTGTACTCCAAATCCTGTCCCTCTCTGATACACCCGACCACAGCAGAGTCGTCAGAGTATTTCTGCAGGTGGCAGAACCTGGAACTGTACTGGAAATCTGTGGTGTACAGGGTGAACAAGAAAGAAGACAGTCGCACAAACTGGGGCCTCTCAGACAAGTAATCAGTGATCCAGGAGACAATGGATGAACTGACACCAATCCTAAGCAATTTGTCACTCATCAGAATTGTCTGAATGGTGTTAAAGGCACTGGAGTAATCAAAGAACATGATCCTCACGGTGCCCTTCCCACCATCCAGGTGAGAGTGACCATGATGCGGCAGGTAGATAACAGCATAATCCACTCCTAGATGGGGCTGATCTGCAAACTGTAGCGGATCCAGGGAAGGAGCCACCAGAGGTCTCAGCTGATCCAGTACAAGTCTCTCTAGGACCTTCATGAACTGGGACATCAGTGCAACAGGTCTGAAGTCATTCAATCCCGATGGGATGGGCTTCTTGGGCACCGGCACTATGCAGGATGTTTTCCATAGCACTGGTATCTGTTCTAGCTTCAGACTCAGGTTGAAGATGAAATGCAGGACCTCAGTCAGCTGAGCAGCACAAGTCTTCAGGACTCAGGGCTTGACTCGGTCAGGGCCTGCTGACTTGGCTGGATTGACTCTCTCCAGCTGTCGTCTCACATGTCCAAGTGTCAGACACACCGGGCTGGCTTTCTCAGTGTGTGAGGGAAGGGGGGGGGCAGCGTTGGCAGGTAACAGAGAAGGAGTTTCTGTAGAGATGTTCAGGGGAGGTGTGACGACAGGAGTAGTGGGGGGTGGGCCAGTAATGAGTGCCTTGCTAAATCTATTGAAGAACAAATTCAGCTTGTTGGCTCTATCTACCCCCCCATCCAGCAGTTTGGCTTTGTTGTTGAAGCCTGTGATGGCTTTCATGCTTTTCCACACATCACAAGTGCTGCTCTGCTGGAGTTTAGCCTCTAGCTTCCTCCTGTAGGCATCTTTCTCTTCTTGCAGCTGGACGTTAAGCTGCCACTGTATCCTCCTCAACTCGTCCCGGGCACTGGATCTGAAGGCTAGCTTCTTTTTATTCAGCAGCACCTTTAGCTGGCTGGTGATCCAGGGCTTGTTATTTGCGTAACAATGGACAGTTTTGTAGGGATGATAGAGTCCTCACAGAAATTTATGTAATCTGTGATGCAGTCTGTGATGCTGTCAATATCTGTCCCGCGTGGCTTACAGAGTACTTGCCAGCCTGTAGTCTCAAAGCAGTCCTGCAAGGCAATGCATGCCTCCTGGTTCCTCCTCTGCACTGATTTTGTTGAGATGGGCTGCCTACTCACAGCAGGAACATAATGAGGTGTTAAAAGCACCAGATTGTGATCAGACCGTCCTAAGGGGGGCAGGGCAGTGGCTCTGTATGCATCTTTTGAATTAGCATACAGTTAGTCCAGAGTTTTATGATGCACAGTGCACATATTGATGGAAAGTGGGTAAAATATAGTCCAAAGAAACATGATTAAAGTCACCCGAAATGAGAATGAGGGCATCGGGATGTTTGGTCTGTTGCTTAGCAACAGCAGCACGAATGGTGTCACAAGCAACAGCTTCGTCAGCAGAAGGATGGACGTACACTCCGATGAAAATAACAGAAGTAAACTCCCTTGGCTAAAATTATGGTCGAATTCCAACAGCTAGAAGTTCAATGTTCGGCATGCAAACACACTCTTTAACAGTAATATGTCCAGGATTACACCTGCTCTCGTTCACCAAGATGGCAATCCCGCCACCTTTTTTCTTACCGCTCAGGAGTGTGTTTCTATCTGCCCGTGAGGTTGTGAAGCCGGGTAGAGACGCGCTGTGGTCCGGGAAGTCCGTGTGTGACCAGGTCTCCGTAAAGCACATGATGCTGCACACGGTGTACTCCTTTTGAGTTCGGATTAGCCCGAACAATTCATCCATTTTGTTCGTCAGAGACCGCACGTTCCCCATGAGGACAGAGGGAATTGCAGGTTGAAATTTCCTTCTCTGCTCCCTCATGTTTATGCCGGCACGGCGTCCCCTGCGCTTTTTCCGTAGTTCCACGGGAAGATCCGGTCGCGTTCCCCATAGCGCTGGTAAGAAGAGCGCAAACAGCTCCTCGCGTGTGTAAACAAAAGGCCTGCTGCTCCGTTGATCAAAGGCACACACAAAACGGCCCGAAAAGAAAAAGGGACGAGCCCAAGAACTATAATTAGTGGTTTATGGAAAGGTAAGACATGAAAAAAAAAGCAAGAAAAGTTGAGAAAATACCAAAAATAAAGTAAAAAGAAGGAAAGCTACTGTGTTATATATATATATATATATATATATATATATATATATATATATATCCTTGAATTGCCGCAGGGAATATAGTATGTGCCTGCCTTGAATTACTTCCCAAAATAATTAGCGCATGCTTAGTATTACTGCCTGGTCAAACTCGTGATGTCACGAGTGACACTTCCCCTGTCATCATTTTCAAAATGGAGGCGGCTGAGTTCAATACCGTTAATTTGAAATCGCATAAAGAGAAGAAGATTAAGAGCTATTTAATAGGATTCAAGGTCCAAGCTTACATCAAACTCAAATTTTCACTGCATGCCTTTGGTAAGTGCCGGAGTGAGAAGAGGTTTTAAAATAATTAGCGCCCCGGCGGTAGTTCAAGGAAATACGGTATATATATATATATATATATATATATATATATATATATATATATATACATATATATATATATATATATATATATATAAATGCTGTTTGGTGTGCCTGAAAGAGTGACAGCACATCACAATTCCTTCTTTTTACTTTATTTTTGGTATAATCTCAACTTTTTTTGCTATATATATATATATATATATATGCTATATATATATATATATATATATATATATATATATAGCATATATATATATATATATATATATATTCTACCGCTTTTCCCTGTTGAGATTTTGTATTATAGGTGAAAACTGTAATGTTATATCTAATATTCCTCATTAATATTGAATTATTTTAATTTTCAGAATATGTTGAGTGCCAATAAAAACTTACCACAGGCTGAACATGTCCACTTTGGGTTAGGGTTAGGTTTAGGTTTAGGGTTGGGGTTAGGATTAGGGCCCACTGTGGGACTTGTTGGTAAGTAGTTTGTTTCATTGTTTGGATGTGGTGAGGGGCAACAAGAGTGTTAATTCTATAAAAATGCTTGTGTCTGACACATTATGTTCAGGAGTTGAGGTACTTCAAAGCAAACATTTTGCTGCTTTGTTTGGACACCCCGATATTCAACGGGGTGTTTGTGCTCTATGTGATGCACATAATATGTCGTTTTGGTGCATCACATAGGAAGGAGTGAATTTTGAGAGTTTAATAACTCCACTGCAGTTGAGAGCACATAAGTCCCGCCCACTGCAGCACTCATATAAATCCTTCTCCTGCCAGAGCGGCTCATTCCCTCTCCAGCAGTAGATGAGGGGACATCCTGCTGTTGAGATACTGGGAATTCGCCGGGACCAGCCAGGGGATTAGAAGTGCCCCACCTACTGGAGAACCAGGTGAGTCCCAGTAGGCATGGCTCAGCCAGCCTGATGAGGCCTGAAAGGCCAAAACGCGTAGCTGGATATTATCCGCATGTGTTTGACGCTGCATCTAACGCCAACTCGGACTGCTCTCTTTCAGGTTCCTCGGGGGGTCCTGCGTTTGGCGTGGACGTTGCCTGGACAGGTTGTAGATGGACAGTGCCTACCCTCCACTTCCCCTAACCCTAACCTCAACCCTAATCCACCAGTGCCTCCAGCCTGCTGTCGGGCAACGTCCTGCCTTCGTGGGCCCACTGGGGGACTTGTTGGTGAGTAGTTTGTTTCATTGTTTGGATGTGGTGAGGGGCAACAAGTGTGTAAATTCTATAAAAATGCTTGTGTCAGACACATTATGTTCTGGAGTTGAGGTACTTCAAAACAAACATTTTGCTGCTTTGTTTGGACACCCCGATATTCAACGGGATGTTTGTGCCCAATGTGATGCACATAATAATTCGTTTTGGTGCATCACGTAGGAAGGAGTGAATTTTGAGAGTTTAATAACTCCACTGCAGTTGAGAGCACATAAGCCCCGCCCACTGCAGCACTCATATAAATCCTTCTCCTCCCAGAGCGGCTCATTCCCTCTCCAGCAGTAGATGAGGGCATATCCTGCTGTTGAGACACTGGGAAGCCGCCGGGACCAGCCAGGGGATTAGAAGTGCCCCACCTACTGGAGAACCAGGTGAGTCCCAGTAGACATGGCTCAGCCAGCCTGATGAGGCCTGAAAGGCCGAAACGCGTAGCTGGATATTATCCGCATGTGTTTGACGCTGCATCTAACGCCGACTCGGACTGCTCTCTTTCAGGTTCCTCGGGGGGCCCTGCGTTTGGCGTGGACGTTGCCTGGACAGGTTGTAGACGGACAGTGCCTACCCTCCACTTTCCCTAACCCTAACCTCAACCCTAATCCACCAGTGCCTCCAGCCTGCTGTCGGGCGACGTCCTGCCTTCGTGGGCCCACTGGGGGACTTGTTGGTGAGTAGTTTGTTTCATTGCTTGGATGTGGTGAGGGGCAACAAGTGTGTAAATTCTATAAAAATGCTTGTGTCTGACACATTATGTTCAGGAATTGAGGTACTTCAAAGCAAACATTTTGCTGATTTGTTTGGACACCCCGATATTCAACGGGGTATTTGTGCCCTATGTGATGCACATAATATGTCGTTTTGGTGCATCACGTAGGAAGGAGTGAATTTTGAGAGTTTAATAACTCCACTGCAGTTGTGAGCACATAAGTCCCGCCCACTGCAGCACTCATATAAATCCTTTTCCTGCCAGAGCGGCTCATTCCCCCTCCAGCAGTAGATGAGGGGACATCCTGCTGTTGAGACACTGGGAAGCCGCCGGGACCAGCCAGGGGATTAGAAGTGCCCCACCTACTGGAGAACCAGGTGAGTCCCAGTAGGCATGGCTCAGCCAGCCTGATGAGGCCTGAAAGGCCGAAACGCATAGCTGGATATTATCCACATGTGTTTGACGCTGCATCTAACGCCGACTCGGACTGCTCTCTTTCAGGTCCCTCGGGGGGGTCCTGCGTTTGGCGTGGACGTTGCCTGGACAGGTTGTAGACAGACAATGCCTACCCTCCACTTCCTCTAACCCTAACCTCAACCCCAATCCGCCAGTGCCTCCAGCCTGCTGTCGGGCGACGTCCTGCCTTCGTGGGCCCACTGGGGGACTTGTTGGTGAGTAGTTTGTTTCATTGTTTGGATGTGGTGAGGGGCAACAAGTGTGTAAATTCTATAAAAATGCTTGTGTCGGACACATTATGTTCAGGAATTGAGGTACTTCAAAGCAAACATTTTGCTGATTTGTTTGGACACCCCGATATTCAACGGGATGTTTGTGCCCAATGTGATGCACATAATAATTCGTTTTGGTGCATCACGTAGGAAGGAGTGAATTTTGAGAGTTTAATAACTCCACTGCAGTTGTGAGCACATAAGCCCCGCCCACTGCAGCACTCATATAAATCCTCCTCCTGCCAGAGCGGCTCATTCCCTCTCCAGCAGTAGATGAGGGGACATCCTGCTGTTGAGACACTGGGAAGCCGCCGGGACCAGCCAGGGGATTAGAAGTGCCCCACCTACTGGAGAACCAGGTGAGTCCCAGTAGGCATGGCTCAGCCAGCCTGATGAGGCCTGAAAGGCCGAAACGCGTAGCTGGATATTATCCGCATGTGTTTGACGCTGCATCTAACGCCAACTCGGACTGCTCTCTTTCAGGTTCCTCGGGGGGTCCTGCGTTTGGCGTGGACGTTGCCTGGACAAGTTGTAGACGGACAGTGCCTAACCTCCACTTCCCCTAACCCTAACCTCAACCCTAGCCTTAACCACAACCCTAACCCTAACCCAGACACTTCCCACTACTTACCTGAGCAGCCAGCGTCATCCCCTGACACGCCTCCAGGTTGGTCCCAACTGCCCTGTGACACATCTCCTAGTTGGTCCCAACTTTATTCTGGCCGACCGAGACCACCCACGCCTCCAACTTTGTCGCAGTGGTCCCAGCTCAGTTCTGACCAACCGAGACCACCCTCGCCGACTTCCTCTCTTCCGGACGCGCCCCTCCCGGACGCGCCTCTTCCGGACGTGCCTCTCGTGGACAGTTTTCCCCCATGCACGCCTGTTCCGGACGCGAGTCCAAGCTGTTCCCAATTTTTTGCTGGAATTCGGAAAGGGCCTAGAACTGTCACTTCGGCTTCTCAGTCGACAGAGGGCACAGACACAACACAGTTAGCCACACCAACGAGTCAACGCAGGAGGCCTACCAGGCACATCAGCATGACTCGGAAGTTGGTGGATTGGCACCTGTCTGTCGACAAGAAGGTCCTGGTGATTGGTGACTCTAACATCAGTCGTCTTCCACCCGTCCGTCTCCAGGACCTCCAGATGGACAGCTACCCAGGGGCCAACTTTCGCCATGCAGAGGCCATCCTGGAAAAAACCAAAGCGAGTGTCGAGGTGGAGATGGTCATTTTATCTTTTGGCATCAATAATAAAGAGCAAAACCCTAAGGCCACCACCTTCAAGCAGCTCCAAAAGGCCCTCAAGATGGCCAAAACAGTCTTCCCTAATGCCGAAATTTTCATTGCCCTCATCGATTTCTCGGATGCCCTGCCCGAGGAACACAAGAACAACCTCCGCAAAATAAACACATTCACAAAAATTACCACTTCATCCCGGCACTCGCCAGTGATGAGTTCGCTATGGGGAGGGACAACCTCCACTGGACCGAGGAAACTGCCAAGAACATGCTGAAGCACTGGCTTCGGCATTTAAACTTGGCGTCCCCAAAAACCCGACCTCTCGGGGGGGAGAAACAAACACAAACAACAACAACAACACCACAAACAACAACATTGTAAATTTATCGAAACACTTCATACTCACCTCCTCGCAGCGCTCCCTCCTCGACAAAGGCCTCACTTTCGTCCCATCCACCAGCCTCAGTCCCGAGTGGCACCATCAAGTCAAATTCGACCTGCAGGAATACCACAGGAGTATTAAACTTGCAGTGTTTTATGAAAAACAAGGGTCCCTCGGGCCGCGACCTTTCACCTCGAGGTCCGAATGGAAGCCCTCACCGGGTTTGCTACCTCCGGAGGTCCACACACTGGTCCAGAAGGATGAGCACCCATCGCTCCTGTCGGGTTGCGCCCTCGCGGTAGCGCCCAACCTTACGCGGGACGAAACTGAGGCCTTCCACAGCCTCAAAAACAATAAAGACATAGTTATAAAACCGGCAGACAAGGGAAGTGCAGTGGTGATCATGGACAGGTCTCAATATGTCTGGGAGGGCACCAGACAGTTGAACGACACGACTTATTACTTACCCTTGACCACACCCATTTACGCCCAAACTATCCCCATGACAGACAACATCATTAAAAATTTGCTTAAAAAACGTTTCATTAACGACAAACAAAAGACTTACCTTTAGGGCGAATCGGACCCACGCCCCCGCAGGTTCTACTTGCTCCCCAAAATACACAAAGAGCCACACAAGTGGAGCCGACCCTATGTAATTCCCCCAGGCAGACCCATTGTTTCCGACTGCGGCAGCGAGACTTACAGAGCGGCAGAATATATTGACTTTTATCTTACCCCACTCTCTATTCGACATGACAGTTACCTTAAGGACACATACGACTTCATTGAAAAAATTAAAAACATAGTTATTCCCCAAGAGGCCATTTTATTCACTATTGACATAGACAGCTTATACACCAATATAGACACCGACCAAGGCATCCAAGCAGTCAAAAACATTTTTCACAAATATCGAGATGTTAGCAGGACCGAGAAAGAACTCCTGCAGCTTCTCGATATCAACCTCAGAAGATATGACTTTGAGTTCAACAGCCGTTTTTATTTACAAATTAAGGGCACGGCCATGGGGAAGAAGTTTGCCCCAGCATACGCCAACATTTTCATGACCGAATGGGAGACTTCTGCCCTCGCTGCCTGCACCATTAAGCCCCTACATTATTTCCGCTACCTTGATGATATCTGGGGGTGTGGACCCACTCCATGGAGGAGTTTGAGGTGTTCCTCCACACCTTGAACACTCACAACCCCAGCATCACCATCAAGTCCACCACTAGCCCTACGTCAGTGGACTTCCTTGACACTACCACCTTCAGGGGTCCCGACTTTGCCTCCACACACCACCTGGACATCAAAGTCTATTTTAAGCAGACTGACACCCATGCCCTCCTCCACAAAAGGAGCTTCCACCCCCGACACACCTATGCAGGGTTGGTCAAGTCTCAGTTTCTGAGATTTCACCGGATTTGCACCAGGCCGGAGGACTTTGTGGCGGCCATGGGGGTCCTGTTCGCTGCCCTGAGGAAGAGGGGATGTTCTAGGTCATTCCTCAGGGAACAGTACAGGTGCTTCCTGGACCCGAAGAAGCCTCCACCTGGTCAACCCATGATCCCACTAATCACTACCTTTTCACGTGCGGCGGTACAGGTGGCCAAAAACATCAGGGACAATTTTAGGGCCTTCGTGGAAAAGAGCGGCAGACTGAAGGACCACTACTTGGTTTCGGCCTACCGCAAAAATCCCAGCCTGGGTGATTTGCTGGTTAGGGCTCGGGTCCCCTCTCCCAGAGATCCTCCCCCGACTCAGAGCAGTGCTCCCCTGCGGCACATCCCCTGGATGCTTAACCGCCAGAACGGCAAGATCTTCCGGCAGCTGTACAGGGGTGACGCGCACACCAAAAACTGCTTGTATGTCATCCTCTGCTAGCGATGCCATATAATGTATGTTGGTGAAACGGGTAACACATCGCCACCCGTTTTCACCAGCATAAACATAACATCACTCGGCAGATGAACACCACCACCCACCTGGTGCAACTTTTTATCCGGCACGGGTGGGCTTCTGTCCGAGCATGTGTCATCCAGACCAACTCCAGATGGAGTGTCGCCAGACGGAGGCGGGCAGAACGCCTCTGGATTGTTAAATTGGGGACCTAGCATCCGGGGGGCCTCAATGAGGCGTGAGTGCGAGTCCGCTGGGTTAGGGTTAACCTAACTCTAACTGACCGTGCACACCCTTCTTATTTTATTTTTTCTACTGTTTTATCGCCCTTGGCCAACCCCTTACCCTAACCCTAACCAACTCTCTTCTTCATGCCTTAACCTACCCGTCTCTCTTTTCTTTATACCTAAAACCTACCCGTCTCTCTTTCTCTTTAAATCTAACCCTAACTCTTAGGCCTAACCCCAACCCTACCCTAATCCTAACCCTAGCCTTAACCACAACCCTAACCTAACCCTTACCATTACCCTAATGCAAGCCTCAACCCAATCCCTAACCCTAATGCAAGCCTCAACCCTAACACTAACCCTAACCCCAACCCTAACCCTAGCCTTAAGCACAACCCTAACCCTAATCCAATGTGTTTGACACCGCATCTAACGCCGACTCGAATTGCTCTCTTTCAGGTTCCTCGGGGGGTCCTGCGTTTGGCTTAGGGTTTGGGTTAGGGTTATAATATTGAATAATAGGAAATAATATTGTATATCATAATTTTTCGATCGCGCCATTTCAATTCACGAGTCAAGCCTGATGTAATACACCGAAACGTTGCTATCGACTCGTTACATGTAAATAGACTTTTTTGAATTTTTGTATATTGTTAATGACTGTTTACACGTCATGCCAGCTGGCCTGGTTGCGACGCAACGCGTCATTCCGACAAGTCGCCGTTTTTGTTCTGTAAATAAACCGTCTATTTTTCATTATACAATTTTTCTATTTCATCCCGGTTGCTCAGTAGCGGTGTTTGGTACATATTTTTGCTTAAAAAGGACTTATTTCTTACCTTACACGCCGAGACCCAAACCGGAAGTACTCCCTCTGACCTCGACGTAGCCCCGCCCACGGGCACGCCGATTCTTCTTTTTTATCAAAAGAAGCAAACTAAAGACAATTTATTTTTTATCAGAGAGGATACAGCATCATTGCCTACTATTTTTGTCACCATTTACACCAGCGACATAATTTAAATAATACAGAAATGTCCGACTGGTATCAAGAGGGCTGGATTCCAGCCAGGTCGGGGCAGAAGCGCAAAGCCCGGCGACAAGAAGAGCATCCTTACCATCACCCAGATGAGCAAGTTCCTCGGCGTTTCCAACGACCACCTCAAAGGACTTATGCTGAAGTGGCAAGGGGACGCCAAAACTCTCATTTTGAGAGTCATCGCCGCCCCCACTCATGGACACGCCGCCATTTTGAGCACGAAGAAGCCAGATTTGTGCAGCAGGAGCCGCACCACAGCGCTCCTCAGTGGATAAATTGGAACACTGCACACCCAATTCAAAACAATAGGAACATTAGGCAGCAAGGATATCATCCTCAGCCATCTGTAATGCCTGAATATGTACCCCAAAATTATCCCCGCAATCCTCCCCGTCCCAGAAAAAAACGCAAGCAGCGTAGGGACACTCCCAGGTGGAAAATGCCCCCTAATAATAATAATAATAATTAAAACAGACATTGAGAGTAATGTGAAAGCAAAATGTTTTTATAACATCATTAAAATCACACATCATCAAAACACTGTCTCAAAAACAGCCCCCCTACAGTCAATATGCAAAATGGAACACACACTGGCCACCATAATCAGAACGGCTGTAACAAACCCTGACACTGAGGATCTGATTAAGAGCAATGCACAAATGTGGGCAGAAGAAACGGTCTTCATTCTCAGACACCACCACAGAGACGCCTTAAAACTTGAATTGGACAAAATTGCCAAATTTGGTGGTGAGGACTGGAGACCCGCCTTCCAGATGGCCTCGACATGGACTAGAAGACATCTGGGACGCATACTCATGGGGGACACCCTTCGACTGACCGAGGCTCAGATCCTCGCAGCCTTTGCTGACCTTCTGGTCAACAATGAGGTGGCACGCCCGACCCAGTCCTTACCCCGCCCTACCACCACCTTGGTGTCAGTGGGCACCATTACCGACAGCACCAGTCCAAATTGGTCTCCATATGTGGAATGAGAGGCAGACTCCCCAGCACAGGTGACTTCGATCCTCCCTCCTCATGCGACACCTACTCCTGCAGTCGCGAGCCACCTTTGGAACAGAGGAGGACACGACACCACCTTCCTTGCAGCAGACCAGCGGACGACACCACCTACGAGGGGCCGCCCACACAGCCCTCTCCTGCACGCCGCGGAACACTTCCTCCGAGTCCACCTGCAAGACAGGATCCTGTCATCCAAGCACACGGGAAGAACATCACACAGGATACCCCCACACAGACCCAGGACAACAGCCAACCACCTCAGGAGTCCAAACCCCCCGGGACTCTTCTGATCGACCTGGACAACGAGGCACAGGAATTTGTGGGACTCACCCCAGTGACGTCATCGGCGAACCCTAACACGCCCCACAACTGGTCCATATCATCATCAAACCCGAACACGCCCCCTGACTGGTCCCAGCTCTTCCGAGATCTACAAGAGGATAGCGCAGAGTCACCACGGGGACCCACCCCTGTTCGGGCCCCATTGATCGACCACCAGGACTCACCTCAGCAGGAACAGGTACCTGAGGGACGTCGTCCAACACCGTCCTCCCCGCTTCCTAGCACGTCCCTTCTCACCCCGGGGACGCTCGGGAGAGCGACGCGTGAAGGACCCTCGCCCCCAACGACCCCACAGAGCCTGTCCAACTCAGAAACCGTCGAGGAGACACAGGAGGTTATTGGTGCCCCCCCTCAAAGACCCACCAGACACCCCAACACAATACGCAAAATGTCAGATTGGAAGTTGTCGGCCAGCAGGAGGATCCTGCTGATCGGCGACTCCAACCTGGCACTCATACCACCGTTCCACCGTAATGACCTGCAGATTGACAGTTACCCGGGGTCCAATTACCGGCACGCGGAGGCCCTCCTTGCCAAGGCCAGAGTCGCTATCCAGGTCGAAGTGTTGGTCTTTGCTTTTGGGATCAACAACCGTGAGCAAAAAGTTAAGGAGACAACCATAAAACAGGTCCAAGGTGCACTCAGGGCAGCCAGGAACACATTCCCAACTGCCCGGGTGGTAATTCCCCTGGTGAACTATTCAGCTGGTCTGCCTTTGGAGCAGAAAAACAATCTCCAGCAGCTGAATAGCTTCATCAGGAGCAATTATGCTCACATCCCGGCCCTCGACAGCCGGGAGTTTGAGACCCAAGCAGACCACGTCCATTGGACGCCAGGTACTGCTAAGCTTATGTTTCAACATTGGCTTCGGGATTTAAACTCCACAGCCCCACAATCCCGAACACTCGGGGGGAAAGTAAGAGCGTGATAAATTTGGCCCGCAACTTCACGCCAACCCCCTCACAATTTTCCCTACTCAATAAGGGCCTCAATTTTGTTCCTTCCATTAATATCAGTAGTGACTGGCATCATCAACTCCAGTCGGACCTCCAGCACTACCATAGACGTGTCAAACTGGCGGTGTACTATGAGAAACATGAAACTCTCAAACCCACACCGTTAACGGCCCGCTCCGGCTGGGAGCCCTCACCTGGACTGTTGCCTCCGGAGTTCCAGGCGATGGTCCGGTCTGACGGGCTCCTAATGTCCGGCTCGGGCTGCACACCTGCGGTCGCCCCCAATTTGACACGGGAAGAAGTTGAGGCCCTTCATAGTCTTAAGATTAATAAACATATTGTGATCAAACCAGCAGACAAGGGGAGTGCTGTTGTCATTCTTGACAGATCCCAATATATTTGGGAGGGTTCTCGACCGTTGGGGTACACTACCTACTATTAACGACTGTCGGAACCAATTTATCCCCAAACCATTCCCTTGGTGGAAAAGATTGTTGACAATCTTCTTCTTAAGAAATGTATTAATTTCAAACAAAAAAAGTACCTCCTAGGGGAGCCGGATCCTCGACCTCGTAGGTTCTATATGTTCCCCAAAATACATAAGGAGCCAGACAAATGGAGCAAGCCCCACGAGATCCCTCCGGGCCGCCCCATTGTCTCGGACTGCGGTAGCGAGACGTACAGAACGGCAGAGTTCATCGACCACTATCTCACACCACTCTCCGTTCTCCACGACAGCTACCTCAGAGATACTTACGACTTTCTCGACAAAGTCAGGAGTGTGCACATTCCCCCACATGCAATCCTATGTACTATCGACATTGACAGCCTATATACAAACATCGACATCGATGAGGGTATTCGGGCTGTCAAAAATGTCTTCTACAGGTACCGGGACGTCAGCAGGCCTGAAAAGGAGCTTCTACAGCTCCTGGATATTAATTTGAGGAGAAACAATTTTGAGTTCGATGGTCGTTTCTACCTCCAAATTAAGGGCACTACTATGGGCAAGAAATTTGAAGTTGGAAGTATGCCAACATATTTCTGGCAGAGTGGGAGACTTCTGCCTTAGCCGCCCGCCCAAAACGTCCTCTCCACTATTTTCGGTACCTTGATGACATCTGGGGCGTCTGGACACACTCCCGTGAGGAGTTTGACGTGTTTTTTAACACGCTCAACACTCACAACAAAAACATCACCATCAAGTCGACCACGAGTAGCACATCCGTCGACTTTTTGGACACCACAACATTCAAGGGTCCTGACTTTGTAAATAGTCACAACTTGGACATCAGGGTGTTCTTCAAGGAGACCGACACCCGCGCGCTCCTTTTTAAAAGCAGCTTCCACCCCAAGCACACATTTGCTGGGTTGGTGAAATCACAACTGTTGAGGTTTCATCGGATTTGCACCAGGCGGAAGGACTTCCTGGCTGCCTCGAGGGCCCTCTTTTCTGCTCTGAAGAGGAGGGGCTACTTCAGGTCCTTCCTCAGACGACAATCGAGGGTCTTCTTGGACCCGGGGTGACCTCCCCCTGGGACAACCATAATCCCCTTCATCACCACCTACTCTCCCTCGGCCGTACAAGTCGCCAGGAATGTCAAGGACAACTTCCGGACTTTTTTGGAGAGTAGTGGGAGGCTGCCGGAGCACTACGTGGTGCCGGCCTACCGTAAGAACCCCAACTTGAATGATATGTTGGTCAGGGCCAGGGTCAGCTCACTGAGAGACCCGCCCTCCGCAGTGATACCCTTGTACGCCACACACCATGGTTGGTGAACCCCCACAACCGCAAGGTTTTTCAGCCGTTGTGTCGTGGCGGCCGACACACCAACAATTGTGTGTACGTGATCCGGTGTCAACGATGTGGCGATATATACGTAGGCGAAACGGGCAATACCGTAGCTAGGAGATTCGCCCAACTCAAGTACAACATCGTTAGACACAAAACCACCAACGCTCACCTGGTTCAGCACTATGTCCGGCACGGCTGGTCCTCCGTCCGGGTGACTGTCATCGAAACGGATCCAAGGTGGAGCCTCGCCCAACGCCAGAGGGCGGAGCTCCTCTGGATCACAGGTTGGGCACCAGACATCCAGGGGGCCTAAGCGAGAGTTGAGCGTGAGTCCGTTGGACTGTTGATGGACAGTGCACATCCCCATTTTACATCCCCTCTATATTATTTTTTTCTACCCCCCACCCCCTCCTCCTCCTAACCCTAACCATCTTCTCCTTCCACTCCTAAAACCTACTCACAACCCTAATTCTTTTTCTACTCCTAAAATCTACCCTAATCCTAACCCTAACCCCAACCCCAACCCTACCCATAAACCTAATCCTAACTCTAGCCTTAACCACAACCCTGACCAAACCCTTAACCTAATCCAAGCTTCAACCCAAACCCTAACCCTAATGCAAGCCTCAACCCTAACATTAACCCTAACCCTAACCCCAGCCTTAAGCACAACCCTAACCCTAACCCCAACCCCTAGCCCTAACCACAACCCTAACCCTAGCCTTAAGCACAACCCTAATCCAATATGTTTGACACCGCATCTAACGCTGACTCGAATTGCTCTCTTTCAGGTTCCTCGGGGGGGTCCTGCGTTTGGCGTGGGCGTTGCCTGAACAGGTTGTAGACGGACAGAGCCTACCCTCCACTTCCCCTAACCCTAACCTTAAGCACAACCCTAACCCTAACCCTAATCCTAACCCATTGCTTTCGCACCCCCGCAGGTTCTGGCTGGGCGCTGTTTGGACGCGGTGTAAACCCTAATTGAATTGAGATGAAAATAAATCCAAACACAATAGCCTGCATTATCGTTTGCAGTGCTTTGTTTTTGATTAATACTTACCTTGTTCATACACGTGTGATTTGCAGTTAAACTATACTTGCCTTTTGCATGAAATTAAATCCCAGTGAGTGATGACTACTAATAGATTTTTCCACTCTTTGCATGAGATTGTGTGCAGCTGGTTACTTTGGCGAACTTAACTTGAGTGATTACTAAAACGGCTGCAGGTGTGACCGTGGGACCATGCCCCCTGCAAAGCTCTATAAATCCTCTCAAATCGTATTGTCTCAGTTTGACTCAGGTTGTCGATCTGGGCACATCGCACCTTAGAGTATAATGAAGTGAGACAATTTAAATCGCAACTGAAAGAATCCAAAAGTTGTTTGGCACATTACATGCCTGATGAGGCCAGGAAAGGGCGAAACGCGAGCGGTGTCCTTTCGGGGCCCCGTGGGGGTGTGACTTTGGATGGGTATGTCACTGGGGGGCTGTGATGAAAAAGGGCAACTCCCCACCTCCCCCCTCACCCTAACCATAACACCTAATCAGCGTGCGCCTCCAGTCCTCCGCTCGGTGGCCCCCCGTCCATTGTTTTTGCACCCTCGCGGGTTCTGACCGGGCGCTGTTTGGACGCGGTGTAAAACCTAATTGAATTGATATTAAAATAAATCCAAATACAATACAGAGGTCAAAGGTCGCCAGAATAGCCTGCATTATTGTTTGCAGTGCTTTGTTTTTGATTAATACTTACCTTGTACATACACGTGTGATTTGCAGTGAAACTATACTTACCTTTTGCATGAAATTAAAACCCAGTGAGTGATGACTACTAATAGATTTTTCCACTCTTTGCATGAGATTGTGTGCAGCTGGTTACTTTGGCGACCTAAACTTGAGCAACTACTAAAACGGCTGCAGGTGTGAATGTGGGATCACGCCCCCTGCAGAGCTCCATAAATCCTCTGAACATTTATTCTCTCAGTTTGACTCAGGTTGTCGATCTGGGAACATCGCACCTTAGAGTATAATGAAGTGAGACAATTTGAATTGCAACTTAAAGAATTAAAAAGTTGCTTGGCACATTACATGCCTGATGAGGCCAGGAAAGGCCGAAACGCGTTGTGTGTTGATAATGTGCTGAATTAAAAATGTTTGGTCCCGCATTCGAGCTGTGTCCTTTCGGGGCCCCTGGGGGTGTGGCTTTGGATGGGTATGTCACTGGGGGGCTGTTGATGGACAGGGCAACCCCCCACCTCCCCCTCACCCTAACCATAACACCTGACCCCAACCGTAACCCTTTTTGGACAACACCACCTTCAAAGGTCTGGACTTCGCCTCCACTCACCTCCGACAGAACTAAACTATGATGCCTGGAACAGAGAGCTGTTGGCCATCCACGAGGTATTAGTGGAGTGGAGACACTGGTTGGAGGCGGAAAAAGCACCAGTTCCAAATCCTGACGGACCATAGCAACCTTCTCGCCATCCGGTCAGCCCGAAGGATCAACAACCGTCAGGCGAGATGGCAACATTTTTTCCCCGGTTCGACTACATACTGTCTTACAGACCGGGATCCAAGAACCAGAACGCGGACACACTATATAGAGTGCACATGGCAGAGAACACTTACCCTGCTACCCCCGAAACCATTCTGCCGTCAACCTGTATTGTGGAAATGGTATCCTGGAGAGTGGAGGACCAGGTGAAGAAGGCTCTTCAGGCTCGTCCAGGTCCAGGGGGCGGACCACCATGCAAGCTACTCGTCCACCGCAAACTTTGGCCCCCAGGTCCTTTATTGGGCACATTCCAGTCTTTTTTCTTGCCATCCGGGGTTCCAACAAACCCTGTCCTTCATCCGAAAACATTTTTGGTGGCCATCCATGACCGCCGACACATGGGAATTTATCGCTGCTTGTACTGCTTGTGTTTGCAGCAAACCGTCACAGAGACCACCAGCTGGCCTCCTACACCCTCTGCTGATTCCTGCTTGTCCGTGGTCGCACATAGCGTTGGACTTCATCACTGGCTTTCCCGTATCTAGAGGTAACCTCACCATTGTTGATCGTTTTTCCAAAGCAGCCCACTTCGTTCCTCAACGCAAACTGCCCTCTTCCTCCGAGACGGCGGACCTCCTAACCTTGCAAGTCGTCACACAGCACGGAATCCCCATGGACATTGTTTCCAACCGGGGATCCCAATTTACCTCCAAGGTATGGAAAGCGTTCTGCAAAGGGATTGGGGCCTCGGTCACCCTCACTTCGGGATATCACCCCCAAAGCAATGGACAAGCAGAGAGAGCCAACCAGAGCCTGGAGACCATGCTTCGCTGTGTTGCCCAACATCAGCCCACGTCCTGGAGCAAGTTCATCCCGTGGGAGGAGTATTCCTTCAACGCCACGAAGAGCTCCGCCACCGGTATGTCCCCATTTGAATGTTCTTTGGGCTACCAATCTCCCATGTTTCCACAACAGGAGCTTGAGATTGCAGTACCCTGTACAAGGGCCCAGGGTTAGGGTTATCGAGCACTCTGTCTGGCAGCATGCCAGGACACACACCCGCACACGCCGTGAGCTTTACGCCCACGCTTCGCCGCAGCTGCAGGCTGTCAGAAATCATTGTACCTGGCAGCAATCAGGAAATCATAATAACAACCTCTTAATCCATGTCAGAAGAGCGAGCATACCACTAATGTATTTCTCTTCTTAGGTGCATCTTATAGAAAAAGCAAGATATATAATAATGGAAAGGACAAGAACCAAAAAAAAACACTCTTGTCTTCTAATCTGGTTCTCCTAAGAGTATTAGTCACTAAGCAGACGTTTATTTTTCTGCTGTTTTGCACAGACACATGCTGTGCTGAATAGTGGATTCCAGACAAGCATTCATATCAATAATCCCGAAACCTAGTTTTTCTTTTTATTAATTCAGAGTGAAAACCACAGGGGGACATTTCTATGCAGGACAGAGGGAAAAACAAACCAAACCTTCTATTGTTCATATTCATCTTATTGCCTGGACTGAATATACAGTTGGATCATATATCAGACATTAGCATTCACGCTAATGTTGTTCATATTCATCTTATTGCCTGGACTGAATATACAGTTGGATCATATAGCAGACATTAGCATTCACGCTGTTGTATCTCAATCTTTTTGGAAATTTGGGCTATCATTCAGCTTTTTTTACTGCATCCAGATTTTACTGAAACCGGATCTTATCACTAGAGCATGACACCAAATTCTTGGCCCCTATACACAAGACTTCTGAAAGGCCTCTTGTTCCAACCATACAAACACGCACACACACACACGTTTTGGGATTTGCATGCACTATAAAACAAATTACTGTATATAACACATGTAAAAACCTAAATTGGGGTTTTGACTTCGAAAGATGGGATTAGCATATTGAGTCCCCCCCCCAAAAGATCTCGGCTTTGTTTTTTTTACAAAGTAGTTAACTTTAATCGAGGGTCCTTGCATGCACCACAGTTGTACATAACTTTCTCCTATGCTGCCACAAATACTGAAGATTTATTATAGTTATCATTTTTACCTTACATTGATACAACATTTTTACAAAATGTTGTGTGTGAATACTTCAAGGTGTGCGTATTGAGTCTGTATTGAGTGAAATGCTCCAAGTTAGGTTTGCCGCCGTCATGGTGGAATGACCCATTTTGCATTTTATTTTAGGAGTGTAGTTAGTCACGGACATTCTTAATTTGATTTTAGCAACCTAATTATTTAAATTTCATGGCTATATTAATCCATCCATCCATTTTCTACTGCTTGTTCCTTTCGGGGTCGCGGGGGGTGCTGGAGCCTATCTCAGCTGCATTCGGATGGAGGGCAGAGTACACCCTGGACAAGTCGCCAATTTATATAAAAATGTATGACATAATTTTTTAAATATGTTACATGTTTGAATGGCATAAAAAACACATTCAAACTTTACAAAAGCCCGCCCCCACTGCCTCCACTTTGATGTCCCGCTCATCACTGATTCCAGAGTGTATCACCCCCTTCTCGCTCAAAATCAGATGGGAAGGGCTCCAGTTCACTCATTACCCTAATGTGGACAGAAAATTGATTGAAGGATGGCTAAATGAATATAATTTTCCCTCAAATTGCTCTTTAACTTAAATATACTGTACAGTACTATCAAAGTCTTTATCAGCATTATTATAATAGCAGTAAAAGTGAAAATGCGTTCATTGTTTATGTAAGTAAATAAATAAATAGTGCAAATATAAATACAGTGCATGACCTTATAGCTTAAGCATATTATTAGACTGTATTGTTAATTTGGTATTTACGATTAAATATATACATTCATGGGATAAGTAATTGTAAACAATAGAACACTATTCTTGTTTTTTTTGTTCTGTTTTTTTTGTTAAATATTGAAAATTCAAAAAAAAAGTTTTACTAAAACTACAATAATTGTGTTCATGTAAGTATGTATGTATGTATGTATGTATATATGTGTATGTATAAATGTGTATGTATATATGTATGAGTATATATGTATGAGTATATATATATATATATATATATATATAAAATCTCCTGACAATTGAGGGAACCCCTCATGAAACAGTTCTGTAGAGATGAAGTAGTCGTGTGATTTTTCCCACACATACACACATATATATATATATATATATATGTATATATATATATATATATATAGATATGTATATATATGTATATATATATATATATATATATATATATATATATATATATATATATATGTATATATATATATATATATATCCCCGCGGTTGAAAAATGGATGGATGGATATATATATATATATATATATATATATATATATATATATATATATATATATATATATATATATATATATATATATATGTATATATATATATATATATATACATATATATTAGGGGTGTAACAGTATGTGTATTTGTATTGAACTGTTTCAGTAGGGGGGATTTGGTTCGGTGCGAAGGTGAATCCAACGAGTTTCTAGACGGACATATTAAGTAGCGTAAACAATACTCAAAATGCCGGACATTTGAGGCATTTAAGAAACTCTGCCCTGACAGTTCCGCAAAAGAAGACATGTCCGGTGAAAAGAGGACGTATGGTTAGTCTATCCTAGCCTGGTCGCTGCTAGCACTGGACATGTCCTCTTTTGCTAGCATGCTAGCAGTGACCGGGCTAGGATAGACTAACCATACGTCCTCTTTTCACCGGACATGTCTTCTTTTGCGGAACTGTCAGGGCAGAGATTTTGAAATGCCTCAAATGTCCGGCATTTTGAGTTAGGGTTACATGTATTAACAATGTACGTTCAGGGTTAAGAAGGGATTAAAAACAAAACACATTGTTCGCGCAAGTAGCATTCGTGAGGGAGGGGCAGAGAACGAAAAAGTTATGATAAACGCGCATGCGTCTCCAGGCTCTGCTTTTTATCCATTTTTTATCAGATTTAATTTTTTATTATCAATAGCAGGGGTGTCAAAAGTGTGCCCCGGAGGCCATTTGCGGCCAACAGCTAATGTTTTAAAGACCCCAGCATATTCTAAAAATAGTAATAAAATAAACAAAAACATAACAGAAGTGAAATAAAAAAGCTTGAAGGTTAAATGTAATTTAGAAAAAGTTGCAACGTTGACTAATAAAACAAAGCTGTTTTTTTTTCTTTCAAACTGTCATAGCTCAGAACATAATATTGATTCAAAATCAATGTTATTATGAATTATTGACCTATCCAAGGTTCCCATTACTTCACATCAAATATTCCACTAAGAAAAATATTTTTGGTGGAAGATTTTTGCAAATTTGGTAAATAGATAACCAAAATATTATATTTTCATGTTTTCTTACTGTACCGAAAACAAACCGAACCGGGACCTTCTAAACCGAGGTACGTACCGAACCAAAGTTTTTGTGTACCGTTAAACCCCTTATATATATATATATATATATATATATATATATATATATATATATATATATATATATATATATATATATATATATATATATATATATACGTGGCTTAATGGTTAGAGTTAACGCCCTGAGATCGGTAGGTCATACCAAGTCATACCAAAGACTATAAAAATGGGACCCATTGCCTCCCTGCTCAGCGTCAACGGTTGGAATTGGGGTTAAATCACCAAAATTATACTTGTCCAGGGTGTACCCCACCTCCCGCCCGATTGTAGCTGAAATAGGCACCAGCGCCCCTGCAACCCCAAAGGGAATAAGTGGTAGGAAATGGATGGATATATATGTATATACAGTGGGGCAAAAAAGTATTTAGTCAGCCACCGATTGTGCAAGTTCTCCCACTTAAAATGATGACAAAGGTCTGTAATTTTCATCATAGGTACACTTCAACTGTGAGAGACAGAATGTGAAAAAAAAAATCCAGGAATTCACATTGTAGGAATTTTAAAGAATTTATATGTAAATTATGGTGGAGAATAAGTATTTGGTCAACCATTCAAAGCTCTTACTGATGGAAGGAGGTTTTGGCTCAAAATCTCACGATACATGGCCCCATTCATTCTTTCCTTAACACGGATCAATCGTCCTGTCCCCTTAGCAGAAAAACAGCCCCAAAGCATGATGTTTCCACCCCCATGCTTCACAGTAGGTCTGGTGTTCTTGCGCTGCAACTCAGTATTCTTCTTCCTCCAAACACGACGAGTTGAGTTTATACCAAAAAGTTCTATTTTGGTTTCATCTGACCACATGACATTCTCCCAATCCTCTGCTGTATCATCCATGTATCCATTTTGGTATAAACTCAACTCGTCGTGTTTGGAGGAAGAAGAAGCTGGCCATGCAAGAACTGGGATGTTTTCAGCTTCCTGGAATTGTGTACAGATCCTTGCAACATCGGGCCGTGCATTTTCTTGCTGCAACATGAGGTGGTGGTCTCGGGTAAATGGCAAAATAACACCCCTCAGGATCTCGTCATGGTATCTTTGTGTATTCAAAATGCCATCAATGAAATGCACTTGCCTTCGTTGTCCATAACATCCATCCATCCATTTTTATACCGCTTGTCCCTTTTAGGGTTGCAGGGGTGCTGGAGCCTATCTCAGCTGCATACTGTCAGGACTTTGACATGGATTGTTTTTGCTCCTTCAATGCAGAGAGGATACGGGACGAGCCAGGCGTGAGTTCAGGTACATGGTTATTTATTAATACACTAAATACAAAAATAATCAAACAAAGGGCGCTTACAAGGAGGTATAAGACTAGGCTACTAAATACAAACAGGAAACAAAAACAATTGCACGATGGCATGAATTAACTATAAACATAAACAGCACGATGGCATGGCTGTAAACTACTAAAACAAAACACTTACTGTGACTAAAAACAAGTGGTATGAAAAGCATGTAGCGTGGCAGGTGATCAATGGCATGGAGCATGAGCAGCATAGGTAGGCAATGCATTGCAAAGTTCCCAGACCGATGGACAGAAAGCAAATCACTTAAATAGTAGCTGTGGAAATGAGAAACAGAGGGCAGGGGCGTGACAAGGTGGGAACTAATGAGTTACTATGGAAACCAAAATAAAACCAGAAAGTACAAAACGTGAAACAAGAATCAAAAAACAAAACAAAACATGATCAAACATAAAACTGATTACCAGCCATGACACATACGGGCGGTAGTACGCCTGCCTATATCATATGCAAGATGGCGGCGCCCGGACGGGCTGCGACACTGCGGTGCTCTTGCTAAAGATGGAACATTTGGCGGAAATGCCGGACAGTTCTGCAGACTTCATGGCTGGCTCGCATCGTGGTCACTCCGTGATCACGTACGACCGCCATACACTTCTGGATATGGACATATTGGGCCGTTTTGGACTGATAGACGCGGGCGTGCTAAACATGCTAACTAGCATGGGGATTCGTCGGCGGCTACGTCCAGCGGCCTGTGAAGCAGCGGAGTCTAGTAGCAGCGGGGGCCGTCTACGGAGCAGACGCCAGCGGTGTGATCGGAAACGCGGATGTCGAGCGGGGCTAAAAACAAAGCAGAAGGCTAATCCCCACAGAACACCACTTTCCTCCATCCCGAAGACGGATTTAGATGGAAAATGCGAGACTACTGGTCTGGGTAAGGAGTCTGTTAAATTAGAACAAGTTTTTTCTGCTTTGAGTGTTTCAGAGTTGGACATGTGTTTTACTGAGGTGGCTAACTATGATGCGTGCAGTTTATCAAAGCAACAAACAAACAATCGGAAAATCCCCGTTACTGAGGTGGCTAACCATGATGCGTGCAGTTTATCAAAGCAACAAACAAACAATCGGAACATTCCCGTCGTATAAATTCCTAGATATGGTCGTAATTATACTGAATGCACTGCGCATAATAAACACAACATTATTAATATTGCTACTACGGATAATTTGATCAAAAATTCCCTAAAACAGCCCACTACCTATAATATAGGTTTTTTAAACATAAGATCATTGTCTCCCAAAACGTTGTTAGTTAATGATATTATCAGAGACAACAATCTTAACGTCATCGGTCTCAGTGAAACCTGGCTTAAACCAAACGACTTTTTTGCGCTAAATGAGGCATGTCCTCCTAACTTTACACATGCGCATATTGCCCGTCCGCTTAAAAGGGGTGGGGGGGTCGCACTAATATACAACGAAAACTTTAACCTTAGTCCTAACATAAATAATAAATATAAATCGTTTGAGGTGCTTACTATGAGGTCTGTCACACCGCTGCCTCTACACCTGGCTGTTATCTACCGCCCCCCAGGGCCCTGTTCGGACTTTATCAATGAATTCTCAGAGTTCGTTGCTGATCTAGTGACACACGCCGATAATATAATCATAATGGGGGACTTTAATATCCATATGAATACCCCATCGGACCCACCGTGCGTAGCGCTCCAGACTATAATTGATAGCTGTGGTCTCACACAAATAATAAATGAACCCACGCATCGCAACGGTAATACGATAGACCTAGTGCTTGTCAGGGGTATCACCGCTTCCAAAGTTACGATACTCCCGTATACTAAAGTATTGTCCGATCATTACCTTATAAAATTCGAGGTTCAGACGCATGTTCGTCAAACTAATAATAATAATAACTGCTATAGCAGCCGCAACATTAATACGGCCACAACGACAACTCTTGCTGACCTACTGCCCTCGGTAATGGCACCATTCCCAAAGTATGTGGGCTCTATTGATAACCTCACTAACAACTTTAACGACGCCCTGCGCGAAACCATTGATAACATAACACCGCTAAAGTTAAAAAAGGCTCCAAAAAAGCGCACCCCGTGGTTTACAGAAGAAACTAGAGCTCAGAAATTATTATGCAGAAAGCTGGAACGCAAATGGCGCACGACTAAACTTGAGGTGCACCATCAAGCATTTAGTGATGGTTTAATAACTTATAAACGCATGCTTACCTTAGCTAAAGCTAATTATTACTCAAATCTCATCCACCGTAATAAAAACGATCCTAAATTTTTGTTTAGTACGGTAGCATCGCTTACCCAACAAGGGACTCCTTCCAGTAGCTCCACCCACTCAGCTGATGACTTTATGCAATTCTTTAGTAAGAAAATTGAAGTCATTAGAAAGGAGATTAAAGACAATGCGTCCCAGCTACAACGGGGTTCTATTAACACTGACACGATTGTATATACGGCGGATACTGCCCTCCAAAATAGTTTCTCTCGTTTTGAGGAAATAACATTAGAGGAATTGTTACAACGTGTAAATGGAATAAAACAAACAACATGTTTACTTGACCCTCTTCCTGGGAAACTGATCAAGGAGCTCTTTGTATTATTAGGTCCATCAGTGCTAAATATTATAAACTTATCACTTTCCTCGGGCACTGTTCCCCTAGCATTCAAAAAAGCGGTTATTCATCCTCTTCTTAAAAGACCTAACCTCGATCCTGACCTCATGGTAAACTACCGACCGGTGTCTCACCTTCCCTTTATTTCAAAAATCCTCGAAAAAATTGTTGCGGAGCAGTTAAATGAACACTTAGCGTCTAACAATCTATGTGAAACCTTTCAATCCGGTTTCAGGGCAAATCACTCGACGGAGACAGCCCTCGCAAAAATGACTAATGATCTATTGCTAACGATGGATTCTGATGCGTCATCTATGTTGCTGCTCCTCGATCTTAGCGCTGCTTTCGATACCGTCGATCATAATATTTTATTAGAACGTATCAAAACACGAATTGGTATGTCAGACTTAGCCCTGTCTTGGTTTAACTCTTATCTTACTGATAGGATGCAGTGTGTCTCCCATAACAATGTGACCTCGGACTACGTTAAGGTAACGTGTGGAGTTCCCCAGGGTTCGGTCCTTGGCCCTGCACTCTTCAGCATCTACATGCTGCCGCTAGGTGACATCATACGCAAATACGGTGTTAGCTTTCACTGTTATGCTGATGACACCCAACTCTACATGCCCCTAAAGCTGACCAACACGCCGGATTGTAGTCAGCTGGAGGCGTGTCTTAATGAAATTAAACAATGGATGTCCGCTAACTTTTTGCAACTCAATGCCAAAAAAACGGAAATGCTGATTATCGGTCCTGCTAGACACCGAACTCTATTTAATAATACAACTCTAACATTTGACAACCAAACAATTAAACAAGGCGACACGGTAAAGAATCTGGGTATTATCTTCGACCCAACTCTCTCCTTTGAGGCACACATTAAAAGCGTTACTAAAACGTCCTTCTTTCATCTCCGTAATATCGCTAAAATTCGCTCCATTCTGTCCACTAAGGACGCTGAGATCATTATCCATGCGTTTGTTACGTCTCGCCTCGACTACTGTAACGTATTATTTTCGGGTCTCCCCATGTCTAGCATTAAAAGATTACAGTTGGTACAAAATGCGGCTGCTAGACTTTTGACAAGAACAAGAAAGTTTGATCACATTACGCCTGTACTGGCTCACCTGCACTGGCTTCCTGTGCACTTAAGATGTGACTTTAAGGTTTTACTACTTACGTATAAAATACTACACGGTCTAGCTCCATCCTATCTTGCCGATTGTATTGTACCATATGTCCCGGCAAGAAATCTGCGTTCAAAGGATTCCGGCTTGTTAGTGATTCCCAAAGCCCAAAAAAAGTCTGCGGGCTATAGAGCGTTTTCCGTTCGGGCTCCAGTACTCTGGAATGCCCTCCCGGTAACAGTTCGAGATGCCACCTCAGTAGAAGCATTTAAGTCTCACCTTAAAACTCATTTGTATACTGTAGCCTTTAAATAGACTCCCTTTTTAGACCAGTTGATCTGCTGTTTCTTTTCTTTTTCTTCTATGTCCCACTCTCCCCTGTGGAGGGGGTCCGGTCCGATCCGGTGGCCATGTACTGCTTGCCTGTGTATCGGCTGGGGACATCTCTGCGCTGCTGATCCGCCTCGACATCTCTGCGCTGCTGATCCGCCTCCGCTTGGGATGGTTTCCTGCTGGCTCCGCTGTGAACGGGACTCTCGCTGCTGAGTTGGAACCGCTTTGGACTGGACTCTCGCGACTGTGTTGGATCCATTGTGGATTGAACTTTCACAGTATCATGTTAGACCCGCTCGACATCCATTGCTTTCCTCCTCTCTAAGGTTCTCATAATCATTATTGTCACAGACGTCCCACTGGATCATTATTGTCACCGATGTCCCACTGGGTGTGAGTTTTCCTTGCCCTTATGTGGGCCTACCGAGGATGTCGTGGTGGTTTGTGCAGCCCTTTGAGACACTAGTGATTTAGGGCTATATAAGTAAACATTGATTGATTGATTGATTGAACCCCACCCCCTCCATGGACCACTTGATTTAAAACGTTGACATCAGCAAACCGCTCTGCGACACAACACCACACACCCTGCCAGCCATCTGCCCTGACCTGCGAAAACTGGGATTCATCCGTGAAAATAACTCCTCTCCAACATGCCAGACGTCATCAATTGTGAGCAATTGCCCGACAAACTACAGTCAGGTCGAGACCCCGATGAGGATGATGAGCATGCAGATAAGTTTACCTAAGACGGTATCTCATAGTTTGTGCAGAAAATCTTTGGTGATACAAACCAATTGTTGCAACAGCTGTCTGGGTGGCTGGTCTCGGACTATCATGGAGGTGCACCTGCCGGATGTGGTTACATGTGGTCTGCGGTTGTGAGGCTAGTTGGATGCAATGCCAAATTCTCTGAAATGCCTTTGGAGACAGTTTATGGTAGAGAAATGAACATGCAATTAATGTGAAACAGCTCTGGTGGAGATTCCTGCAGTCCGCATGCCAACTGCACTTTTCCTCATTGTGCTGTATGATAAAACGGCACATTTCAGTGTGGCCTTTTATTGTGGGCAGCCTAGGGCACACCTGTTTAATCAGGATCTTGATATGCCACACCTGTGAGGTGGGATGGATTATCTTGGCACAGAAGAAATGCTTACTAAAACAGATTTAGACAGATTTGTGAACAATATTTGAGACGAATAGGTATTTTCTGTATATAGTAAAAATGTTAAAATTTTGAGTTCAAGTCATGAAAAATGGGAGCAAAAACAAAAGTGTTGTGTTTATAGTTCGTTCACTACCCACGGTAGCTCTCCGTTCTTAAATGTAAACAAAAGCCATTGGTGGATCTACACTTGACATCCACTGTAATGATATAAAGTACAAGCGCCTATCTAGTCGATACTACTATGATTACATCGATATTTTTTTCATCATAAAATCTTTTTTCTTTAAAAAAAAATTCATATTATGTTTTAAAAACTCAAGAAATATGTCCCTGGACACATGAGGACTTTAAATATGACCAATGTATGATCCTGTAACTACTTGGTATTGGATTGATACCCAAATTTGTGGTATCATCCAAAACTAATGTAAAGTACCAAACAAGAGAAGAATAAATGATTATTACATTTTAACAGAAGTGTAGATAGAACATGTTGAAACGGAAAATAACCAGATATTAACAGTAAATGAACAAGTAGATTAATAATCAATTTTTACAGATTGTCCCTCATAATTTAGACAAAATAATCGAATGACAAATGATACAATATGTTACTCCATATTTCAGCAGCTAAATTAGGAGCCTTTGTTTGCTTACTTACTAATAAAAGACAAGTTGTCTTGTGTGTTCTCTATTTTATTTAAGGCCAAAATTGTTCTTCAATTGCAATAAGAAACATATGTTTGAATGCACTACAAATTTTTTTGTTAAAATAAAGCCAATAATGCCATTTTTTGGTCCCCTTTATTTAGAAAAATATTGAAAATTATCGAAAAGTGTCAAAATACATTTTTGTAATACCAAAATATTGGTATAGGGACAACCCTAGTGTATATGTATGATCTGCCGTTTCTTTTCTTTTTCTCCTATGTCCCACTCTCCCTTGTGGAGGGGGTCCGGTCCGATCCGGTGGCCATGTACTGCTCGCCTGTGTATCGGCTGGGGACATCTCTGCGCTGCTGATCCGCCTCCGCTTGGGATGGTTTCCTGCTGGCTCCGCTGTGAACGGGACTCTCGCTGCTGTGTTGGATCCGCTTTGGACTGGACTCTCGCGACTGTGAGTTTTCCTTGCCCTTATGTGGGCCTACCGAGGATGTCGTAGTGGTTTGTGCAGCCCTTTGAGACACTAGTGATTTAGGGCTATATAAGTAAACATTGATTGATTGATGATGACATATATATATATATATATATATATATATATATATATATATATATATATATATATTATGCAGTTTATACACACACAATGTAGATACAGTATAATGTCATTATAGTGAGACCTCGGCTTTGACACGTTTCACTTTTCGTATGAATTGATTTTCAAATTAAAATGTTTCTTCGAGCAAACATTGCACATACCAAACTGGTTATTTTCCACACATATTTCACCGAAGAAAAACAATGAATCCTACACGTTGGTGACTAAGTCTCTGCTTTTTTTTATTGAGTACAGGTGCAAAAGAATCTACCATGGAGCCAAAAGAAGTTGCGAGAGCTAGCACTTTGATAAAGAAGGTGAGAAAAACTATTGGATTCAAAAACTTTTAGCATAGTACGTAATACTCTATTTCTCCAACAAGAGTCTTCAAAAAATGTAAAAGTGTTGCTCAATGTACATTTACATGTATTATGGCTTGTTGTCTGCATGTAAAACTGTAACCATTCTTTTTTGTGTGTCTGGAACAGAATTGGACTTGCATTATTTCTTATGGGACAAATCGCTTCAGTTTTCGTACAAGTTGGTCTTCATCTGACCTTTTAGAACGCATTACTAACAAAAGTCGGGGTTACTTAACATAAACAATGTAATAATTTAAAAAACCGATTTTCTTACTAATGAAGGGGTCCTTGTAGAAGGTGAACACATTCAAAACGAGCTGCTTACAAAAAAAAGTGTTCATTGACCTCACTGAATGAGTGTAATGAGGGATCTAAAAGCCTGCTTGTTGCTGGGAAAAGCCCAAAGCCCAATGAAAAAAGAAGCATTTAAAGTGATAATTGTTGGATTGTGACAAAAAGTGTTCACTTTATGTTCCGACACCTGTTGAGTCACCTGCATAAATCCACCTGAATTCACACTCCCCTCTCGAACTTATGCAAAGCAAAAGTGCGGCGGTACACTGGGGCCCTCGAGCATCTTTTTCAAATAGGTGGTAATGGAATGACAAGTGCTGAACGCTGCAGTGCAACGAGCCACTTCTCTCACCTGGCATAATTCCTTCCTCTTTGTCCACAGGACAGAAAAAAACCAACAACAGCTAGACAAAATGTATTTTCATGCCTGCAACAACTGGCATCTATTTATGATGATTGTGCCATGCTTTCACAAGGCATTAATTGTCTCCGATGAAAGGTTTTCCACACTGCAGAAGCATCTTTGTGTTGCGATCTGTTACTCGGATCTTCACATATTATTGTTTATTGTTCCATTTTTTTTTCATTCTCCGTCTGACCTTCTTACTTCCTGTTTAGTCCGTCACCATGGTTGCTCATTGATTCCAACTGCTAATCCCGGTCCCTGCACACCTGTCCCTTTTAATTACTTCCCTACTTAAGCTCGTCCCTTTTCATTATTTTTTCTGGGTTCGTAATTTGCTGTCACGCAACGGTACGTCTGCTATGGTCATTTGCTTTCACGCAATTTTTACTATTCTCGAGAGCTCTCACGCTATGTATTTGATTTCATTTTTAGCCCTCATGCTAAATGTTTTGTTCTTCCCTTTTGTGTGCCTACGTGACAGTTTTAGTTTTCTAATTGTATATCCTAGCTCTCATGCTAGCGTCTTTGGTTTGCCTTTTGTTAGCTCCAGTGTTTTTGTTCTCTAGCTCCTATTGTTATTTTAATAAACAGTTAAACCTTACCTTGCTGTGTTCACATTTTGACGCATCCACGAAGGAACAACTTTGGCACCACGATGCCGACCAGACGTAATACTTTGAGCATACATTGAAAAAACTAAACTGTATTAGGCCGTGTGGTTTCTCCTGGGATGGGCATATTTAATTATTTCCCACTGCCCTATGCTCCTTTTTGTGGCAGACAGGAGAAAAAATGGACATTTAACACCAACAGCAGACTGTTCTGCAAATGAAAAATCTGCAAAATGTAACTAAACAATTAAACACCAGAAGACAACTGTGATGTTTTCATTAATATCCCGTCATCTCTGCTAATAATCTTAGCTGGATCTTAATTTTTGACTAATTATTATTAACGCTGGTATCTGTTTACGTGTGCTAAAACTGCAACGTACCAACATGTTGCTAAAGCCTTTAATCTGTGTAACAGTCTTACAGCCAAAATGTTAAAAAAAACAGCATTTAAATCTTCCTCTGGGTGCATGAAGTTTACTTGTGACAAGATACAGTACGGGCAGCACGGTGGGGGAGGGGTTAGTGCGTCTGCCTCATAATACGAAGGTCCTGAGTTCAATCCCGGGCTCGGGATCTTTCCGTGCGGAGTTTGCATGTTCTCCCCGTGACTGCGTGGGTTCTACTCCGGCTTCCTCCCACCTCCAAAGACATGCACCTGGGGATAGGTTGATTGCCAACACTAAATGGTCCTTAGTGTGTGAATGTGAGTGTGAATGTTGTCTGTCTATCTGTGTTGGCCCTGTGATGAGGTGGCCACTTGTCCATGGTCTACCCTGCCTTCCGCCCGAATGCAGCTGAGATAGGCTCCAGCACCACCCGCGACCCTGAACTGGACAAGCGGTAGAAAATGGATGGATGGATGGAAGTTACAGTACTTGGTGTCCAACTAAAACTCACATATAAACTTGAACTGCCATTCCATTCCTAACCAATAGGGTTTAATATGATGTCGGTCCACCTTTTGCAGCTATTACAGCTTCAACTCTTCTGTGAAGGCTGTCCACAAGGTTGCGGAGTGCGTTTACAGAGATTTTCCACCATTCTTACAAAAGCGCATTGGTGATGTTGGTGGAGAAGGCCTGGCTCTCAGTCTCTGTTCTAATTCATTCCAAAGATGTTCTATCTGGTTCAGGTCAGGACTTTGTGCAGCCCAGTCAAGTTTATCCACACCAGACTCTGTCATCCATGTCTTTATGGACATTTCTTTGTGCACTGGTGATGGGAAGATGAAGGGGCCCGCTCCAAACTGTTCCCACAAGGTTGAGAGCATGGAATTGTCCAAAATGTTTTAGTATCCTGGAGCATTCAAAGTTCCTTTCACTTGAACTACGGGGCTAAGCCCAACTCCTGAAAAACAACCCCACATCATAATTCCTCCTCCATCAAATTTCACACTCTAACCACTTTGTTGCTGAGTTGCTGTTGTTCCCAAACTCTTCCATTCTCTTATAATAAAGCCGACACTTGACTTTGGAATATTTAGGAGCGCGGAACTTTCACTACTGGATTTGTTGCACAGGTGGCATCCTATGACAGTTCCACGCTGGAAATCACTGAGAGCGGCCAATTATTTCACAAATGTTTATAGAAACAGTCTCCTTGCCTAAGTGCTTTTTTTTTTTTTTTTTTTTACACCTGTGGCCGGGCCAAGTGATTAGGACACCTGATTCTCATTATTTGGATGGGTGGCTGAATACTTTTGGCAATATAGAGTCTATAGGTGTATTTGAAAAGAAAGCTGTTTTAAATGGGGGGAAAAAGACAGTCCACATCTTAAAGTAGATAGAAAGTGCTGTGTTGTCATAAAAGCCACACAAGTAGGACTATCCTGGCAATAATAGTTGCACGTGTGGTTTGTGTAGGAGGTGACAAAACTGTTTTTAATGGGTGATTAATTTTAATGTGTCTTAGCAACAACATAAAAGTTGATATTACAGAGTCAAACTTTCCACCTCTTCCCACTCTTGCTTTGCAAAGCTACGGAGCCCCTAAAGGGACATGGGGATTTTAATTTTTTTAGATATGTATCTCGTGCGCACTAGTTGCGCTCGAGATACATACCTAAATAAAAAATTTCCCCATGTCCCTTTAGGGCAAGGGTGTCAAACTCAAATACAGAGTGAGCCAAAATTTTAAACTGAACAAAGCCGCGGGCCAAGGTTGAACAAATTAACCTTTTAATATGGACCCAAACAAGTTTTGCATTGAATATTGAACAAGCGAGACTTATATAACTTTATAGTGACATGCAAAATCGAGTTTCAAATAATACTAATAATTTAAAAATAGCACTGGCATATCAAATCAAATTTAAATAGGAATTGAATGCCTCTTTTCTATTTGCAGCCTTCTCAGGTAAATATCAAAATAAACTTTTCCCACAGGCTAATAATACATTTTTATATTGTAGCGTCCAGGAAGAGGTAGTGCTGCAAGGGGTTCGGTGTATTTTTTCTGTTGTGTTTATGTTGTGTTACAGTGGGGATGTTCTCCCGAAATTTGCTTGTCATTCTCGTTTAGTGTTGGTTCACAGTGTGGCGCATATTTGTAACAGTCTTAAAGTTGTTTATACGGCCACCCTCAGTGTGGCCTGTATGGCTGTTGACCAAGCTTGCATTGCATCAGCATGTGTGTGTGTAAAAGACACAGAAATTTGGGAGAATGGTTGCCCTCTGTGATTTTCGTGAGGGGCACTGAAATTTGGGAGTCTCCTTGGAAAATCGGGGGCGGGGGGGTTAGCAAGTATGAGTATTGCGGTGAATGGGGTGCTACAGCGACACCGCCACTGTATAATACCGGCGGGCCAGCTCTAATGTTAATTTGATATTGCCTCAAGGGCCAAATGAAAATACACGGCGGGCCACATTTGGCCCGCGGGCCAGAGTTTGACACCCATGCTTTAGGGGCTCCGTACAATGCAGATATTGGGGACGGGACATTTAATCCTGCCTGCCCAGTAGGCTTTGGTAGGTTTGGTCATCTTGCACAGTCCAGCCTTGCACACACTGGGGGTCGAACCACTGTCCAAAGCTCAGGCTCGCTACATCGTTTGATGTTGAACCACCACATTATTTTTGGGCCCGCCATCTCATTTAAAGTGACCCACCATCTCATTTAAAGTGACCCACCATCTAATTTAAAGTGACCCACCATGTCATTTAAAGTGGCCTGCGAAAGGCTGGAAATAATGAAGCACATTCTGGCTAAATGTATTTGTTCTTTCAGCTGCAAATGTTCTGCACCAGTGGTTCTCAGACGTTTTTCACCAAGTACTACGTCAGAAAAAATAATAAAATATAGTAGCGTAGTAGGCCTACGTATCCATTAAAAACACGGCAGAGGTTTTATTTGGCAACTGTACTTTAATAGTTTTGGCCACTGTTACATTACACACAGTTCGAACAGTAACACTGTCTTTGAATATCCATCCATCCATCCATCCCGCCATCCATCCATCCATCCATCCATCCATCCATCTTCTTCCGCTTATCTGAGGTCGGGTCGCGGGGGCAGCAGCCTAAGCAGGGAAGCCCAGACTTTTTTCTCCACAGCCACTTTGTCCAGCTCTTCCCGGGGGATCCCAAGGTGTTCCCAGGCCAGCCGGGAAACATAGTCTTACCAACGTGTTCTGGGTCTTCCCTGTGGCCTCCTACCGGTTGGATGTGCCCTAAACACCTTCCTAGGGAGGCGTTCGGGTGGCATCCTGACCAGATGCCTGAACCACCTCATCTGGCTCCTCTCGATGTGGAGGAGCAGCGGCTTTACTTTGAGCTCCTCCCAGATGGCTGAGCTTCTCACCCTATCTCTAAGGGAGAGCCCCGCCACCCGGCGGAGAAAATTCATTTTGGCTACTTGTACCCGTGTTCTTGTCCTTTCGGTCATGACCCAAAGCTCATGACCATAGGTGAGGATGGGAAGGTGGATCGACCGGTAAATTGAGGGCTTTGCCTTCCGGCTCAGCTCCTTCTTCACCACAACGGATCGATACAGCGTCCGCATTACTGAAGACGCCGCACCGATCCGCCTGTCGATCTCACGATCCACTCTTCCCTCACTCGTGAACAAGACACCTAGGTACTATAACTCCTCCCCTTGGGGCATGGTCTCCTCCCCAACCTGGAGATGGCATTCCACCCTTTTCCGGGCGAGAACCATGGACTCGGACTTGGAGGTACTGATTCTCATTCCAGTTGCTTCACAATCGGCCGATTCAGTGAGAGCTGAAGATCCCGGCCAGATGAAGCTATCGGGACCACATCCTCTGCAAAAAGCAGAGACCTAATCCCGCAGCCACCAAACCGGAATCCCTCAACGCCTTGACTGCGCCTAAAACATTCTGTCCATAAAAGTTATGCACAGAATCAGTGACAAAGGGCAGCCTTGGCGGAGTCCAACCCTCAATGGAAACGTGTCCGACTTACTGCCGGCAATGCGAACCTAGCTCTGACACTGATCATACAGGGGCGGACCGCCACAATAAGACAGTCCAGTACCCCATACTCTCTGAGCACTCCCCACAGGACTTCCCATGGGACACGGTCGAATGCCTTCTCCAAGTCCACAAAGCACATGTAGACTGGTTGGGAAAATCCCATGCACTCTCAAGGACCCTGCCGAGAGTAAAGAGCTGGTACACAGTTCCGCGACCAGGACAAAAACTACGCTGTTCCTCCTGAATCCGAGGTTCGACTATCCGGTGTAGCCTCCTCTCCAGTACACCTGAATAAATCTTACCGGGAAGGCTGAGGTTTGTGATCCCACGATAGTTGGAACACACCCTCCGATCCCCCCTCTTAAAGAGAGGGACCATCACCTCGGTCTGCCAATCCAGAGGTACCGCCCCCGATGTCCACGCGATGCTGCAGAGTCTTGTCAACCAAGACAGCCCCACAGCATTCAGAGCCTTAAGGAACTCCGGGCGGGTCTTATCCACCCCCGGGGCCTTGCCACTGAGGAGCTTTTTAACTACCTCAACAACCTCAGCCCCAGAAATAGGAGAGTTCACCACAGATTCCCCAGTCACTGCTTCCTCGCAGGAAGACGTGTTGGTGGGATTGAGGAGGTCTTCGAAGTATTCCTTCCACCCATCCACAAAATTGCAAAGTCGAGGTCAGCATAACACCATCCGCACCATATACGGTGTTGACAGTGCACTGCTACCCCTTCCTGAGGCGGCGGTTGGTGGTCCAGAATCGCTTCGAAGCCGCCCGGAAGTCATTTTCCATAGCTTCCACGAACTCCTCTCATGTCCGAGTTTTTGCCTCCGCTTCCGCTTGAGCTGCACACGGCTTGGCTTGTCGGTACCTGTCCACTGCCTCCGGAGTCCTATGAGCCAAAAGAACCCAATAGGACTCCTTCTTCAGCTTGACGGCATCCCTCACCGCTGGTGTCTACCAACGGGTTCTAGGATTACCGCCACGACAGATACCAACTACCTTGCGGCCACAGCTCAAATCAGCCGCCTCGACAATAGAGGTGCGGAACATGGTCCACTCGGACTCAATGTCCAGCACCTCCCTCGTGACATGTTCAAAGTTCTTCCGGAGGTGGGAATTAAAACTCTCTCTGTACCCAGCAGACCCTCACAATGTGTTTGGGCCTGCCAGGTCTGTCCGGCATCCTCCCCCACCATCGCAGCCAACTCACCACCAGGTGGTGATCGGTAGAAAGCTCTGCCCCTCTCTTCACCCGAGTGTCCAAAACATGAGGCCGCAAATCCGATGACACAACTACAAAATAGATCATGGAACTGCGGCCTAGGGTGTCCTGGTGCCAAGTGCACATATGGACACCCTTATGTTTGAACATGGTGTTTGTTATGGACAATCTGTGACGAGCACAAAAGTCCAATAACAAAACACCACTCGGGTTCAAATCCGGGCGGCCATTCTGCCCAATCACGCCCTCTCCAGGTTTCATTGTTGTTGCCAACATGAGCGTTGAAGGCACTTTCCTGTACTCCCTCGAGTGTATCCAAAAAGGGTGGGTACTCTGAACTGCTGTTTAGTGCGTAAGCACAAAGCACAGTCAGGACCCGTCCCCCCACCCGAAGGCGGAGGGAGGCTACCCTCTCATCCACTGGGTTGAACTCCAACGTACAGGCTTTGAGCCGGGGGGAAACAAGAATTGCCATCCCAGCTCATCGCCTCTCACTGCGTGCAACGTCAGAGTGGAAGAGAGTCCAGTCCTTCTCGAGAGAACTGGTTCCAGAGCCCTTGCTATGCGTCGAGGTGAGTCCGACTATATCCAGCCGGAACTTCTCTACCTCGCGCACTAGCCCAGTCTCTTTCCCCCCAGTGAGGTGACGTTCCACGTCCCAAGAGCTAGCTTATGTAGCCGAGAATAGGACCGCCAAGTGCCCTGCCTTTGGCTGCCGCTCAGCTCACAACGCACCTGACCTCTCTGACCCCTGCTATGGTTGGTAAGCCCATTGGAGGGGTGACCCACATTGCCTCTTCAGGCTGTGCCCGTCGGGCCCCGTGGGAACAGGCCCGGCCACCAGGTGCTCGCCATCGTGCCCCAACTCCGGGCTTGGCGCCAGAGGGGGGGCCCCGGTGACCCGCGTCTGGGTGAGGGAAAACTGAGTCTCTGTTGTTGTATATCCATAGAAGTCTTCGAGCTGCTCTTTGTCTGATCCCTCACCTAGGACCTGTTTGTCTTGGGAGACCCTACCAGGGGGCATAGAATTCCCCGGACAACATAGCTCCTAGAATCATTGGGACATGCAAACTCCTCTTTGAATATAGGAAATGTGTCTTTAAATCTAGGAAATGTAAACACTGTACTTAGTTTACCGCGAGATGGAGCCTGCCTACCACCAGTGCGGGGGCCAGCAACCCGCGGCTCTCGAGCTCTCTTTAGCACCGCCCTGGTGGCTCCCTGGAGCATTTTTAAAAAAGGATTTTAATTTGAAAAAAATGGGGTAAAAATATTGGGGGGTTTTTCAGTTTGTTTTTTGTTTGAGGACAAACATGACACAAACTTTCCCAATTGTTAGAAAGCCCACATTGTATTTCATATGTTTAATTTGAGTATTTGGTGAACAGTGTTTTGTCGTACTAATTTCGGCGGTTCTTGAATTCACCATAGCCTACTATGACGCAACGTTTTGTTTACATGTAAAATCTTCCACTCTCATTTTGTCCACCAAAAGTTTCATGCTGTGCGTGAATGCACAAAGAGGCGCCTTGTTGATGTTATTGACTTGTTGGAGTGCTAATCAGGCTATTTAAGCTGGCTGTATGTCCATATTTAATTGCCTTTACTTTAATCCTTTTTGTTTATAATTTAGTTTTGCAAGTCTCATGACACATTATCTGTGTGTAATATTGGCAGATAGTTGTTTGTGTGCCATGTTGCTCCGGACAACATTTATATCTTTAGCCATTAAAAGCCAGTAATTTCCAGGAGTTACAGTATCTAACTTTCTAAGTAGCCTCTGATTTACTAATGGTTTCTAATGTTGTACAAATGTGTAGAATAAATGTTAGCTTTCAACATTTCTGTCAAAAAAGATTTGCTTCAGCCTGCGACACATAGTCATTTTGATAGTAGGCTATTATAGCTAAAATAGATGGATGAATGGATGGATGGATGGATGGATAGATAGATAGATCGATCGATAGATACAAACCCCATTTCCATGAGTTGGGAAATTGTGTTAGATGTAAATATAAACGGAATACAATGATTTGCAAATCCTTTTCAACCCATATTCAATTGAATGCACTACAAAGACAAGATATTTGATGTTCAAACTCATAAACTTTATTTATTTTTTTTGCAAATAATAATTAACTTTGAATTTCTTGGTTGCAACACGTGCCAAAGTAGTTGGGAAAGGGCATGTTCACCACTGTGTTACATCACCTTTTCTTTTAACAACACTCACTAAATGTGTGGGAACTGAGGAAACTAGTTGTTGAAGCTTTGAAAGTGGAATTCTTTCCCATTTTTGTTTTATGTAGAGCTTCAGTCGTTCAGCGCTGTCGTATTTTACGCTTCATTATGCGCTATGCGCCACACATTTTCGATGGGAGACAGGTCTGGACTGCAGGTGGGCCAGGAAAGTACCCGCACTCTTCTTTTACGAAGCCACGCTGTTGTAACACTTGTCCTGCTGAAATAAGCAGGGGCGTCCATGATAACGTTGCTTGGATGACAACATATGTTGCTCCAAAACCTGTATGGACCTTTCAGCATTAATGGTGCCTTCACAGATGTGTAAGTTACCCATGCCTTGGGCACTAATACACCCCCATACCATCACAGATGCTGGCTTTTGAACTTTTCGCCTATAACAATCCGAATGGTTATTTTCCTCTTTGTTCTGGAGGACACCACGCTCTCTGTTTAAAAATATAATTTGAAATGTGGACTCGTCAGACCACAGAACACCTTTCCACTTTGCATCAGTCCATCTTAGATGATCTCAGGCCCAGCCAATTCGGCGGCATTTCTGGGTGTTTTTTATAAATGGGTTTGGCTTTGCATAGTAGAGTTTTAACTTGCACTTACAGATCTAGCGACCAACTGTAGTTACTGACAGTGGTTTTATGAAGTGTTCCTGAGCCCATGTGATGATATCCTTTACACACTGATGTCGTTTTTTGATGCAGTATTGCCTGAGGGATCAAAAGTTCGTAATATCATCGCTTACGTGCAGTGATTTCGCCAGATTCTCTGAACTTTTTGATGATTTTACGGACCACATATGGAAAAATTCCTAAATTCCTTGCAATAGCTCGTTGAAAAATGTTGTTCTAAAACTGTTCGACAATTTGCTTACAAAGTGGTGACCCTCACCCGATTATTGTTTGTGAATCACTTAGCATTTCATGGAAGCTTCTTTTATACCCAATCATGGCACCCAACTGTTCCCAATTAGCCTGCACACCCGTGGGATGTTTGATGAGCATTCCTCAACGTTTTCAGTATTTATTGCAACTTTTCCCAACTTTTTTTGTCATGTGTTGTTGGCATCAAATTCTAAAGTTAATGATTATTTGCACAAAAAAAAATGTTTATCAGTTTAAACATCGTATACAGTGGGTCTGAAAAGTATTCAGTCAGCCACCGATTGTGCAAGTTCTTCCACTTAAAATGATGACAGAGGTCTGTAATTTTCATCATAGGTACATTTCAACTGTGAGAGACAGAATGTGAAAAGAAAACATCCAGTAAATCACATTGTAGGAATGTTAAAGAATTTATTTGTAAATTATGGTGGAAAATAAGTATTTGGTCAACTATTCAAAGCTCTCACTGATGGAAGGAGATTTTGGCTCAAAATCTCACGATACATGGCCCCATTCATTCTTTCTTTAACACGGATCAATCGTCCTGTCCCCTTAGCAGAAAAACCGCCCCAAAGCATGAAGTTTCCACCCCCATGCTTCACAGTAGGTATGGTGTTCTTGGGATGCAACTCAGTATTCTTCTTCCTCCAAACACGACGAGTTGAGTTTATACCAAAAATTTCTATTTTGGTTTCATCTGACCACATGACATTCTCCCAATCTTCTGCTGTATCATCCATGTATCCATTTTGGCTGGTAGGGATGGTTTTACTTTTCAGATTCTGTATTAATTTAGAACCAAAACATGTACTAACATTTAAGGACAGAGAGCAGCTCTTTACTATAAGGTCATATACTGATACCTCTTTTTTGAAGACTGTGCATTATATGCATCTTGATCCCTAAAGAAGACTAGTTTTGACCACTGGTGACAACTAGCAAACTATTTTATAATTGTATTGCTGTTAAGGACATTCATCGTCTCGCTTTCCATTGTAGAATTTGTAGTTTGAAACTCCATCTCTCAGCAGAAGGGTACTAAAGAGCAGAAATATGCCAGTACTTGTCTTGGGGGACTCCAGTACAACAAATGAGAAGACATAAAAGATGAGGCTCCCCAGTGTGACAGCTTTCAAGCTGTCTTCCTGCATCTCCTGATGATGCAAACAGGCAAATAAAATCCCCCCACTATGAAAAAAATATATACTGAAAATGATGAGTTTCTTTTTAGAATTCCTGCCACAAAGTGTTGTGTTGGTGCACACCCTCCAGTGGGGGAATGCAGTACCAGCTCTGCATACTCATCTTCTGGTCAGCATCTCTGGAAGTTATAAGGATTTAAAGTTTTGTGAAGAGATATTTTGCAGCAAAGGGGATAATTGCCACATCGGGGGCTTGGAATACATTCTTCTTCTTGAGCGAGCTTGTTTGTCATTAAGCTACCACAATGGCTCTGCTTTCGAATAAAGAAATGAAATGCAAGTCATTTTAACTGTAGATGTTTTTAATGGACAGTAAACTTTATTTGGAGCAGATGAGCAAATCCACGCTCGTTTGCCAGTCACATCCACTTAGGATGAAACAACAAAAAACTCCATTCTGCTTCATCAAGGTACCATTTTTCACGGACTATAGAGCACTGCGGTATTTAAGCCGCACCCACCAAATTTTAGAAGGAAGTAATTTACATATATTAGCCACACCGAACTTAAAAGCCATAGATCAGGGGTGTCAAACATATGGCCAGCAAACAGGTTTTATCCGGCCCACGGGATGACTTTGCTAAGTTTAAAAATGAGCGAACATTTTTGAATGAAAGAAACTGCTGTTCTAAATGTGTCCACTAGATGTCGCAATAGCAATTATTTGTATATCTTTGTAGATGATGCTACACATGTAAAAAAATAAAAATAAAATAAACCACATGATGTTGGTGCACCAGTCCAGGAAAATGAGCAAACTACATAAATAACATCCTGTAATTTGATTTTGACGTTCTTTTTTCATCTTGATAGATTGAAAATGAACACCGATGAGTTGACTGATTACACCTTATGACATCATTTAGTAAAAATTTACTAAAAATGAGATTGACACCCCCTGTCGTATATAAATACTTCATGAAATAAGATTTTTGTAAATGTTTACTTACATACATCCATTGTTTCCAAACGGTGCCTGTAAGAGTAAAATCATACAAAACAGAAGTCATCGTCATGGCCCCACTAGCTAGGGTAGCTAGCTTTCCAATCAGTTGAACCGGGGGTCAGCAACGCACAGCTCTAGCGCCGCATTCGGCTCTTTAATGTGGCTCCCTGGAGCTTTTTCAAACATGTATGAAAATGGAAAATGATGGAAGAAAAATATACTTTTTGGTTTCTGTATGAGGACAAACATGACACAAACCTTCTTAACTGTTAGAAAGTCCTCTGTTTAATATGTTTGTGTTTATGCTTCACTGATGACAAATGCAATTTCGTCCTAATTTTCAACTCACAGTAGTTGTGTGGACTGTGAGGCAACCGTTTGTTTACATGTGTAACTTTCTTCAACACTGCCACGGAAAGACGTGTTTTATGCCACGCCTTCCTTGTCTTGTTTTGTCCACCAAATGTTTTATGCTGTGTGTGAATGCAGAAAGATGTGAATTAGTGAATTATATTTATATAGCGCTTTTTCTCTAGTGACTCAAAGCGCTTTACATAGTGAAACCCAATATCTAAGTTGCATTCAAACCAGTGTGGGTGGCACTGGGAGCAGGTGGGGAAAGTGTCTTGCCCAAGGACACAACGGCAGTGACTAGGATGGCGGAAGCGGGAATCGAACCTGCAACCCTCCAGTTGCTGGCACGGCCGCTCTACCAACCGAGCTAAACCGCCCCAATGAGCTCTGTTGACTTGTTGGAGTTGCTAAGCAGGCATATTTGGTCACTGCATTACTGCAAGCTTATTGATGCTAACATGCTATTCAGGCTAGTTGCATGTACATATTGCATCATTATGCCTCATATTTATGTATATTTGAGCTCATTTAGTTTCCTTTACTTTTGTCCTGAGTGTATTTGATTTATATTCGCATGTCTCATGACATCGTATGTGTATGTAATATTAGCTGACTTTCTGATAGTTCAATCAATCAATCAATGTTTATTTATATAGCCCCAAATCACAAATGTCTCAAAGGACTGCACAAATCATTACGACTACAACATCCTCGGAAGAACCCACAGTTGCGTGTCATTTTGATAGTTAGCTAATATAACTAATATTGAGTAGGCACTTACATCATATGTTGCCTTCATCATAAGTCTTGTGGTAAATGGGTTACCCTTGTGTCGTGCTTTTCAACCTTCAAGGTAATTGATAATTGTTTTTTTGGGGACATTTTGTGGTCACGATAATTCATTAAACTAAGATAATGATGCTGTACGTTGAATAATGCGGACACAATTGTTACTGGAAACATTCAAATCCGCTTTTGCCTGAGACAATTTGTATCTTTCAGTAATGTGCAACCCATCCCATTTTCTACCGCTTATTCCCTTTTGGGGTCACGGGGGGCGCTGGCGCCTATCTCAGCTACAACCGGGCGGAAGGTGGGGTACACCCTGGACAGGTCGCCACCTCATCGCAGGGCCAACACAGATAGACAGACAACATTCACACTCACATTCACACACTAGGGCCAATTTAGTGTTGCCAATCAACCTATCCCCAGGTGCATGTCTTCGGAGGTGGGAGGAAGCCGGAGTACCCGGAGGGAACCCACGCATTCACAGGGAGGACATGCAAACTCCACACAGAAAGATCCCGATCCTGGGATTGAACCCAGGACTGCAGCACCTTTGTATTGTGAGGCAGACACACTAACCCCTCTTCCACCGTGAAGCCCGTAATGTGCAACCAATATAATTTAATACTTGTTTATATTGAGAAATGTGATGTTTTAGACTGTAATATTGTTCAATTAAGGACACTTTTTTGGGTACTTCTAGCTTGTGTGCTATTATGTGCTTAGCTGTTATGTAGCTGCTGGCTCTTAGTAGTCTATAGTCCTACCACATGTACGTTTTGTAAACAAATGCACTAAAATACAAAAGAAAAGACTAAATTTGTATGCTTATTGTAGGACATGCAAATGCTAACTGGCTGTCCACTTTTGCACAAGTAAACACGCTGCAGGACTGCTTGTATCGGAGCATACAAGCTGATATCATCCGATGCTTGAGTTTTTGATGATATCGATGGATATTGATTTGTGTATCCTTTTCTGTATTGTTAAAACGCTCATGTGCTCCTAAGTTTTTAGGCGATGGAGAATTCAAAATTCAAAGGATATTGCACCACCTCATGGAATGTTAACAATGAAAACACAACAAAAATTAAATTATTAATAAATTGAGTACATTTAAAGTATTCGGATTCACATCTCATCTTATACTTACCTGTGATTGTTTCTTTCACGAAAAGAACTGTAATAACTTATTTTGAAGGGCTCTTTGAATTGAATGGCTTCTTAAGATAGGGCTCCCTTCAAAGGGCTATAAATAACATATCTGTAGTCAGGTATATACATTTTGTTTCGTTTTGTAAACAAGAACACCACCCGAATCTTAACAAAAACCACTTTGTTTTAATGTGTTTTGCAAGTAGCAATTAAAGGCTTTACAGACATTGAAATTGTATCACAGTAGTGCTAGAAATACATCAGTATGTTTTTGTTTAAAAAAATGTAAAGTGATGATTTTTTTGTACCGCTTATTCCCTTTCGGGGTCGCAGGGGGCGCTGGCGCCTATCTCAGCTACAATCGGGCGGAAGGCGGGGTACACCCTGGACAAGTCGCCAGCTCATCGCAGGGCCAACACAGATAGACAGACAACAGTCACACTCACATTCACACACTAGGGCAAATTTAGTGTTGCCAATCAACCTATCCCCAGGTGCATGTCTTTGGAAGTGGGAGGAAGCCGGAGTACCCGGAGGGAACCCACGCATTCACGGGGAGAACATGCAAACTCCACACAGAAAGATCCCGAGCCTGGATTTGAACCCAGGACTGCAGGACCTTCGTATTGTGAGGCAGACGCACTAACCCCTCTGCCACCGTGAAGCCTTTTTTTTTTTTTTTTTTTTTGTAATTCATACAATTAAAAAAAATAAATTAAAGCTTAATTGAGATATATGCCCTTAATGTTCAGATCTTACAGCTGTTCACATAAAGTAAGAAAAATTTCAAGTGCTAACAGGAAACTAAGTAAACTCCCTTCAGAGTAATAGCACCAGATTGAGTTTATTTTTTAACATGTACAGTGATTAAAACATGTCTATTTATTAACAACTTATTCATTTTTAGTTTTGTGTGATTCATATTGTATATCTAATTGATCTGATTGTGCTTTACTTGGTTGAATTATAAAGCCAGTTACTCACTGCACAACTAATCATCATCAGCTTAAATATTTGGGTTGTTTTATTTTGTCTGATTTAAAAAAATATATATATATATATCCATCCATTTTCTACCGCTTGTCATTTGAGGGGGCCGCAGAGGGTGCTTGAGCCTATCTCAAGGCGGGATACACTCTGGACAAGTCGCCACCTCATCACAGGGCCAACACAGATAGACAGACAACATTCACACACTAGGGACCATTTAGTGTTGCCAATCAACCTATCCCCAGGTGCATGTCTTTGGAGGTGGGAGGAAGCCAGAGTACCCGGAGGGAACCCATGCAGTCATGACTTAAAGGCCTACTGAAATGAGATTTTCCTATTTGAACGGGGATAGCAGGTCCATTCTATGTGTCATCCTGGATCATTTCGCGGTAATTGCCATATTTTTGCTGAAATGATTTAGTAGAGAACATCCACGATAAAGTTTGCAACTGTCGGTGTTAAGAGAAAAGCCCTGCCTTTACCGGAAGTCGCAAACGATGACGTCACAAGTGTGGAGGCTCCTCACATATTAACATTGTTTTTAATTTGAGCGAGGATGAAAGATTTGTGTTTGAGGATATTGATAGCGACGAACTAGAAAAAACAAAAAAAAAAAAAAAACGAGTTAAAAAATTAAAAAAACGCAAATGCATTGGGACGGATTCAGATGTTTTTAGACACATTTACTAGGATAATTCTGGGAAATCCCTTATCTTTCTATTATGTTGCTAGTGTTTTAGTGAGTTAAATATTACCTGATAATCGGAAGGGTGTATCCAAGGGTGTCTTGACGCGCAGTGTCTCAGGGAAGTCGACGGCAGCTTCATGGACGGCCCAAGCTCAGCTTTTCTCTGATAAGAAGCGACTTTTTAACCACAATTTTCTCACCGAAACCTGCAAGTTGACATTTGGTCTGGATTCATGTTCGCTCTGATTTTAAACAAGGAATCACGGTGTGTTTTTGTGGCTAAAGGCTAGAGCTTCCCAACTCCATCTTTCTACTGTGACTTCTCCAATATTAATTGAACAAATTGCAAAAGATGCAGCAACACATATCTCCAAAATATTGTGTAATTATGCCGTTAAAGCAGACGAAATTTAGCTGTGTGTGTGCAGCGCTCATACTTCCTAAAAACTTCTGACGTCTTGCGTACACGTCATCATTACACAACGTTTTCAAGACGAAACTCCCGGGAAATTTAAAATTGCAATTTAGTAAACTAAAAAGGCCGTATTGGCATGTGTTGCAATGTTAATATTTCATCATTGATATATAAACTATCAGACTGCGTGGTGGGTAGTAGTGGGTTTCAGTAGGCCTTTAAAGGGGAACATTATCACCAAACCTATGCAAGCGTCAATATATACCTTGATGTTGCAGAAAAAAGATGATGTATTTTTTAAAATGATTTCCGAACTCTAAATGGGTGAATTTTGGCAAATTAAATGCCTTTCTGTTTATCGGTCTTTTAGCGATGACGTCAGAACATGACGTCACCGAGGTAATACACCCGCCATATTCATTTTCACATTACAAACACAGGGTCTCAGCTATGTTATTTTCCGTTTTTTCGACTATTTTTTGGAACCTTGGAGACATCATGCCTCGTCGGTGTGTTGTCGGAGGGTGTAACAACACTAACAGGGAGGGATTTAAGTTGCACCACTGGCAAGAAATCTTCCGCCAGACCCCCATTGAATGTACCAAAGTGTCTTCACATCTGACCGGCGATGCTAAGACAGACATGGCACAGAGATGTATGGATAACCTGCAGATGCATTTGCAACGATTAAGTCAACGAAATCACAAAGGTGAGTTTTGTTGATGTTATTGACTTATGTGTTAATCAGACATATTTGGTCACGGCATGACTGCCAGCTAATCGATGCTAACATGCTATGCTAATCGATGCTAACATGCTATTTACGCTAGCTGTATGTACATTTGAAACTAGATACCCACATTTAATGCGAAACAAACACTTACCAATCGACAGATTTAAGTTGCTCCAGTGTCACAAGATGCGAAAGTCCTGATCGTTTGGTCCGCACATTTTACCGGCGATGCTAATAAGGCAGCCATGCTATGGGCCACTTCATTAGGTACACCCACGCTATGGCCGAATAGCGTCAATAGCTATTTGCTCAAAAGCTTCAGTTTCTTCTTCAATTTCGTTTTCGCTATCTGCCTCCATACTCTGACCATCTGTTTCAATACATGTGTAATCTGTTGAATCGCTTAAACCGCTGAAATCCGAGTCTGAATCCGAGCTAATGTCGCTATATCTTGCTGTGGTAACCGCCATGTTGTTTGTATTGGTAGCTCTGTCTGACGTCACAGGGAAATGGATAGTGGTTTCGAAGATAGCGAAAATAAGGCACTTTAAAGCTTTATTTAGGAATATTCCGGGACCGGTAACATTTTGAAAAAAACTTCACAAAATACAACAAGCCACTGGGAACTGATTTTTATTGTTTTTAACCCTTTTGAAATTGTGATAATGTTCCCCTTTAAATACAATACAATTATAAATAGATAATATATAAAGTAACTGATTAATGACGACAACACTGAAAAAATACAAAATATTAAAAATGCTAAAAGTTTACACGGAACGTCCAAAGAAAAGGGGGTGCGACCGTCGCTTTATTTTGACAGTCCATCCCGGAAGTAGGCGACATTGACGCTAACCGCAGCTCTGTTCTAAGCTGCTCGTATCGCGGCTGAGTTACTTTGAGCAGAGCTGGAGACTCTCCAGTCATGAGTGGAGCTCATCTACGCGTATTGTTGGATTTTTAAAACAAAACACTTTCTCTTTTGTTTTTTTTCTAGACACCATTACTTTGTTTAAAGTGCCTTGTCGACATAAACTGGGGTGATGTTCCCAACTCGCCGCGGCACCTGTTTTCATGTGTTTTGTGCGGCGTTCAAGAGTCAGCTAGACTATTTGGAATTTTGGAAACCACTAAAAGGCTCGTTGTGCGACCAGCCTGGTGTAAGGGCGTGATTTTTATTTCTTTTTTTTTTTTTTTGGTGTGGATCAGGATTATATTTGCGGAGATGCTTCTGCTGGTGCCTATTCTGTGGCTGCTGCCTCTGAGCGGAGCTGCTCCATCTGCAAACGAGCAAGAGGACACGGGGGTGGTAAGTTTACTATCATGGAGATCAACTTTCTCTCATCTTCTTCCTTTTTCTTTTTTTTCCTTCAAAAATCTCCTGATCTGAATGTTAACAGCCCTCTCCAGTCCAATGATGCTCAGAGGCAGCAATGCAGGAATACAACCTGCTTGTCCTGTGACTTATTCCAAATAAATACACAATAGAGAAGCAGCTGCATTTGGATTAATACTGAATACATGTGAAGGGGATTTGTCCTGTCATGCATTTTGCTACAGCATCCTGTGCCCATAACAAGAGGAGATCACTGTCACAGGCATGGGAGATTATTACATCAAGGTTTTTTCTCACTCATGCAATTTGCCAAGAGAACTTCCCATTGAGGGTGTATGGGAAAGGAAATGTCAAGTGATTTACTTATCCACGGTAAAAGCATATTCGATGTCTTCAAAGCACACACACGCATGCAAGTGGGAAGAATTTCAAAAGCAAAATTCCACGTCGTTTTCCCAAAGATACATTTCTCAAGGCCATGGAGAAGCATAATTGAACTCCAGCGGTGCCTTGATTTCCGTACGTCCCAACATTTGTTAGGATTTGGTTTTCAATACAACTAGAACTAACATCTATTTTATTATTTGATTCGTCATCGGCTATCTTAAAGAGATAAGTTCCCAGATCAGTGGCAAATATTTACCTTTTTTTGAGATCTAGTGTCGTTCGGTACTGGTACCAAAATTATTTCGATACTTTTCTAAATAATGGGTACAACAAAAAAGCATTATTGGCTTTATTTTAACAAAAAGATAATAATAATATTAATAATAATAATAATAACGGATTAGATTTCTATCACGCTTTTCTATTGTTAGATACTCAAAGCGCTCACAGAGAAATGGGAACCCATCATTCATTCACACCTGGTGGTGGTAAGCTACATCTGTAGCCACAGCCGCCCTGGGGTAGACTGACGGAAGCGTGGCCGGCAGTTTGCGCCTACGGCCCCGCCGACCACCACCAATCATTCATTTATCATTCATTCACCAGTGTGAGCGGCACCGGGGGTAAAGGGTGAAGTGTCCTGCCCAAGGACACAACGGCAGCGATTTTTTGGATGTCAATAGGTGGGAAGCGAACCTGCAACCCTCAGGTTTCTGGCATGGCCGCTCTACCCATTACGCGGGGTGGCATGGCGTAGATCTTACGGTATATTACACATATGTTTCTTATTACAAGTTTGTCTTTAAATAAAATAGTGAACATACAAGACAACTTTTGTAGTAATTTATACTAATTTAATCTTTTAGTAATAAGTAAACAAACAAAGGCTCCTAATTAGTCTGCTGACATATGCAGTAACATATTGAGTGACTGTGTCATTTATCTACCTATTATTTTGTCAAAATTGTTAAGGAGGAGTGGTAGAAAATGAATTATTAATCCACTTGTTCATTTACTGTTAATATCTGCTTACTTTCTCTTTTAACACATTCTATCCACACTTCTGTTAAAATGTAATAATCATTTATTCTTCCGTCGTTTGATACTTTACATTAGTTTTGGATGATACCACAAATTTGGTACGTCGCTAATAGATCGTACATTGGTCATATTCAAAGTCCTCATTTGTCCAGGGACATATTTTCTGAGTTTATAAACATAATATACATTTAAAATAAAACAAAAAAATATGTTGTGATGGCAAAAAATATCGACATAATCATAGTAGCATCGACTAGATACAATCCTGTACTTAGTACTTAGTGCAGTGGTTCTTAACCTTGTTGATGGTACCGAACCCAACCAGTTTCATATGCACATTCACCGAACCCTTTTTAGTGAAAAATAAAAAGTTTTTTTTTTTACTTTCAAATTCAAAACAGTTATATGTTTTGTTTTGTTTTCAAATAGTGCACAACATGAACTATGCATTTGCATCACCTTGTTCAAAGAACAAAACTAACACAGTGCATGAACTCACAACAAATTACACACTTGCAAATTAGATGTAAAATTAGAGGGACCACTGTTTGGGGGGTATCCATAATACTTAGACTTCCTTTTTATAGTCATTCAAATGTTAACTTTACAGTACAGATACGCCAATAGGGAGATGTTTTTATTTACACGATTGATTGAATGAGACTTTTATTAGTAGATTGCACAGTACAGTACTTATTCCGTACAATTTACCACTAAATAGTAACCCCCCTATAAGTTTTTCACCTTGTTTAATTAAGTCGGGGTCCACGTTAATCAATTCATGAGTCTGGTGTGTCTTGACCGCTGCGGAGGAGGCTCTGCCGAACCCCTGAGGCAGACTCACTGAACCCCTAGGGTTCGATCGAACCCAGGTTAAGAACCACTGACTTAGTGGATGTTAGGCGTAGATCCACCAATGGCGTTTGTTTACATGTTGACGCGGGTGAGCTACAGTGTATAGTGAAGCATGTCTAGTTTTTTCTCGTCCTGCAGGGATGATACTTGTAAGAAACGTACTTTATTTGTCGCCATGGAGGCGAGGATTAGTGATTTAGAAGTAGCTAAAACACTGCACACTGCGGCTGGACTTTAACAGCTAGCTCGCTAGCCATGTTTTAACGTACCTCTTCTGGTGGGCGTTTCAGTGTTATAACTTCACATTTATCGTCAGTTTTAAAGCCAAAAATCCGTCCATTATCCCTTTTCTGTCTACACCCTGAGTCTTCTTGTAAGTACTCCGTGATTGTGCACAGCGGAACATGCTCGTCTGCTCTTAAACCAGCAATGACACGATGTGCCATAGACAGGGGCGCGGGTGGGTGGCAGACTGGTACTTTTCAGAGGCGGTATCGTGCCGAAAATGAATCATTAGTATCGGGGTACTTTACTAATACCGGTATACTGTACAACCCTATAGGGCATGGGTGTCAAACTCTGGCCCGCGGGCCAAATTTGGCCCGCCGTGTATTTTCATTTGGCCCTTGAGGCAATATCAAATTAACATTAGAGCTGGCCCGCCGGTATTATACAGCGACGGTGTCACTGTAACGCCGCATTCACCGCTAATACACATACTTGCTAACCCCCCGATTTTCCAAGGAGACTCCCAAATTTCAGTGCCCCTCACGAAAATCACAGGGGGCAACCATTATCCCAAATTTCTCCCGATTCCCACCTGGACATCAATATTGGGGGCGTACCTTAAAGGCACTGCCTCAAACGTCCTCTAAAACCTTTTGTCACGTCCGCTTTTCCTACGTAAAAACAGCGTGCTGGCCTAGTCACATGATATGTGTGGCTTTTACACACACACACACACGCTAATGCAATGCAAGCTTGGTCAACAGTCAAATATGCGCCACACTGTGAACCAACACTAAACGAGAATGACAAGCAAATTTCGGGAGAACATCCGCACTGTAACACAACAGAACAAATACACAGAACCCCTTGCAGCACTACCTCTTCCTGGACGCTGCAATATAAACATTTATTATTAGCCTGTGGGAAAAGTATATTTTGATATTTACCTGAGAAGGCTGCAAATAGAAAAGAGGCATTCAATTTCTATTTCAATTTGATTTGATATGCCATTGCTATTTTTTTAAATTATTAGTATTATTTGAAACTCGATTTTGCATGTCACTATAAAGTCATATAAGTCTTGCTTGTTCAATATTCAATGCAAAACTTGTTTGGGTCCCTATTAAAAGGTTAATTTGTTCAACCTTGGCCCGCGGCTTTGTTCAGTTTAAAATTTTGGCTCACTCTGTATTTGAGTTTGACATCCCTGCTATAGGGATCATAATATAATTTTTTGGGATCATATTATGATTTTTTTTTAATACATTTACGACACTTCCTTGTGGTCTACATAACATGTAATGAGAGTCCTTTGGTCAAAATGTTGCATGGATTTTGTTTTACAGTCAGCTTTCCAATCGTATGGATGCGTCGTTTTGTGGGCAGTCTTATTTACATGCCTCCACTTCTACTGCGTTCCCCCCCCCCAGCCATGTTGTAGTTTTTAGAGCTACTATTGTGAATCTACTGACAGATTAAGGTTGACCTATACACTATTTTGTATTAGAAATGGCAAGAGTGGATGATACTCGCGCAAAATTTAATGTGTAAACGTCACTAATGGGGCAAATTCCAAACGAATCGTTTGCCTCCATGGTCTGATTTAACATTTTGTAGGACTTATGCAAATACAAAAAAAAAAAACTTTCCAAATGGGTAAATAAAGTTGACTGATGAGCTGCAAAGCCCAGCCAATCTTTACAGCAGCTGTGTCCCAATATTTACAGTGCATCCAGAACGTATTCACAGCGCTTCACTTTTTCCACATTTTGTTATGAAACGGCCTTATTCCAAAATGGAACAAATGCATTTTGTCCTCCAAATTCTACATAATGACAATGTGAAAAGTTTTTTTTTTTTTACATATTTATTAAAAATAAAAATAAATAACATTGTAGATAAGTACTCCCAGCCTGTGTTTAATACTTTGTTGATGCACCCTAGGCAACAATTACAGCCTCAAGTCTCTTTGAATATGATGCCACAAGCTTGGCACACCTATCTTTGGGCAGAGTTCCCCATTTCTCTTTGCAACACCTTCTAGGCTCCATCAGGTATGTTTTCATCCAGGACGGCGTGGCGCAGTGGGAGAGTGGCCGTGCGCAACCCGAGGGTCCCTGGTTCAAATCCCACCTAGTACCAACCTCGTCACGTCCGTTGTGTCCTGAGCAAGACACTTCACCCTTGCTCCTGATGGGTGCTGATTGGCGCCTTGCATGGCAGCTCCCTCCATCAGTGTGTGAATGTGTGTGTGAATGGGTAAATGTGGAAGTAGTGTCAAAGCGCTTTGAGTACCTTGAAGGTAGAAAAGCGCTATACAAGTACAACCCATTTATCATTTATCATTATGTTTCTGTACATTGCTGTATCCATCTTTCCCTCGCCCAGTTCCTGCTGCTTAACATCCCCACAGCATGATGCTGCCACCACCATGCTCCCTTGTAGGTATGGTGTTGGCCTGGTGATGTGCGGTGCCTGGTTTTCTCCAAACATGATGCATAGCATTCACGCCAAAGAGATCAATATTCGTCTCTTAAGAGCAGATAATTTTGTTTCTCATAGTCTGAGATTCTTTTAGTTGCTGTGGAAGTCTCTCTATGGTGGGTGGGTTCTCCTGAGTCTGATAAATCTTTCGTGAACCCGGTGTACAGGTTTGAGCCAGATTTTTATTGTCATACACAAGTCTTGTTTGCTTTTCAGAAATGTATACTTTAGGCCTTTTCATTCTGGCGTGTCTCTGTGCGTGTGTCGCTCTGCTCCAACTCACAACCTCGTTTCTCGTCCCGATTGCTGCTAATAAGGGCGACAGGTGATTAGATAACAAATCCCAGCTGGGCAATCTACTCACCTGCCGCTGCCTTCCTTACACACCCCGCTTCACGGCAGGCCCGCAGGCCACGCCCCCTCCACAGTTGCGTTATGGCTAACTTATTACTAAGAAATGGCTTCCGTCTGGCTTGATTGGTGGTTTGATGCAAAGATGGTTGTCCTTCTGGAAGGTTCTCTTCTCTCCACAGAGGAATGCTGTAGGTCTGACGGAGTGACCATCAGGTTTTTGTTAAATTCCGTGACTAGAATTGGATGAAGGCTGCAACATGATTCTGTCTATTCTTTTGTTAAAATTTAGTTACGATTTGTTATTCTGAATAAAAAAATACATTGACACTCATTCTTCTGTTTCCATGGATTAGATTAGTTTTGCGTGATACTTTAAATTAGGGTATCAATGCAATATCAAGTAGTTACAGGGGCAGAATTGGTCATGCCAATGTTCATACTTAAAATGAGTCATTCTTCATGCTGTAGTTCTTTACTAAAATTATAATCAACAAAAGCGGAAGTAACAATATCATGTAATATTATTATTATATTGTTTTTTATTTTTATTTTGTTAAAAACTAAATCTATAATAGTCAATTCAATAGTACAAAATAACAAAAAAAAAAGGAAAACTAAAATTGGTTCTCATTTCTTGAGTTTGTAAACAAAAACAACAATGACAACGAACACTTTTTTTGATAATAAAACATTGGTTTAATCACTGTAGTATTGTCCATTAATGATCGATATTTGTATTGATCTGCCCACAACGTGTTACCCTTCGAGAGCTCGAGCTTAGCGGTTAGCTATGCTTTTTTGTGTCCTCCTACAGTGTGTAGTGTAGCATGTTTAGCTACTCCTTGTCCTCTAGTCCTCTATTTATAATGATATTTGAAAAAACAAACTTTTGGAGACAGGGATTTGTGATTTAGAAGCTGCATTGTGGAAGGACATTAGCCTCTAGCTCGCTAAGGTGAACACTACATTGCGTTGAGGACGCTTTCGTTCGCTCGCCACTGTCAAATTTGTGATCAACTTGCATTATCACGATATTAGGATAGTTTTAAAACCTCTGTCGTCAGACAAATTTATATTATTTTTATCCTATATTGTCTGTATCGTGCAACTGAAGTTTGCAACATGCTTTTCCCAACCAAACAAATGTAAAAATAATCACTAACGGCTAGCTTATGTTAATGGTAAGCACAGATTTAACCAATAAATGTCTAAAAGTTGGTGTTTGCCTTACATGGCGGGACTGGCATTCATGGCTGTCAATCAAGGCTGTCTTGTGCAAATATTCATGCCCTTTGTGCATGCACATATGCAAATAGGATCTTCGAGAATGAAGCATTTAAAAACGGCGAGTAAAATCTCAGGTTTTCTAATCAATGTCATACTTTTGTTGCATATGTGTGTATTAGATAATCTATTTGCAACAAACAGCACATTTAACTGAATCTCAATTATGTTAATACAATATTCTTACTTCTTTTGTGTTTCAAACTGAACTGTGAACATTGTCTGTCTATCTGTGTTGGCCCTGCAAGGGGTTTGGGACTTGTCCCGGGTGCACCCCGCTTTCCGTCCGAATGCAGCTGGGATAGGCTCCAGCACCCCCGTTACCCTGAGAGGGACAAGCGGTAAAACATGGTTGGATAGATTGATCAATTGCACCCTGTTGGCTTGAACCATACCATTGCTCTGTTCTCAACAGAGGAGCTTTGATATTTGTATGTGATTTCAAACACCAATGGTATTTTGCTAAAAGTTACCCACATGAAGATGGTGGAGATTCACCCTGAAAGTCAAACAGCTGAAACTACAATTTCAAAGACATGAAAGTGTCACTTTTCCCCGCTTGTCCACTCCTCATGGATACATTTTTTAAATGTCACTGCAGGGAAGCTCTCATATTTTCTATTTTCAACCTCGCTTGTCTTCCAGCTGGTCTGATCTCATCTCAGTTGCAATATAAGTAGAATTGTAAAAGAGATGAATGTTTCTGTATACAGTTATGTGCAATGAGGTGGAAAAATATCTTTCTGCAATAAAAGCCGCTGATGTTTTCAACTTTTTTTTTTTTTGGTAGAAAACAATTTAGTAGAGGTCAAGCTATGCCACACAGTACACAATTACAAAAACATCCTACATCTCAGCCTTGTGTTTTAAAGGGCATCTATGATGATTTTAATTTACATTCAAAACACACCTCCTTGTGGTCTCGATCAGGGATTCTCAAACTGTGGTCCAGGCTCCATCTAGTGTTAGCCAAAAAATAATTTAACTAAATATTCAAACACAGTGTTACTGTTCAAACTGTGTATAATGTTACAGTGGCCAATCATTAAACATAGATTCACCCTGCCTTGTTTTAATGAATATTTAGGCCTACAATGCTACTGTATTTTAATTTTGGTCATTCTGGTGGTACTTGCAGAGAAAAGTATTTTCTGAGGTGGTACTTGGTAAAGAAAATTGAAAAAAAGTTTGAGAACCAAGGGTCCAGATAATGTGTGGCAGCCTCGCTTCCGTCAGTCTAACCCAGGACAGCTATGTAGCTTACAACCATCAACGTGTGAATGTGTAGATTCCTGTGAAGCGCTTTGCGTGTCTAGAAAAGCGCTATATAAATCTATTTCGTTATTAATATTGTTGGATATGCTTTCATGTAGGGCTGGGCAGTATATCGATATATACAATATATTGCAGGTTTGTCTCTGTGCGATATAGAAAATGACTATATCGTAATATTCGATTATATGTTCTCACACCGTTGCTTTAAGCTGCGTGCATTACATTACTGGCGTGTCTCACTCCTTCTCGTCTGTCCTTCTCACAGAGACGGAAAATAAGCCCGCCTTCTTACATACGTCACATAGTGTCGCGCATCTAGCGTCACACGCTCTCGCCGAGAGCTAACGTTAGCATGGCTAAGGTTAGCTGAGGCAGGTCGAGTTGCTTTTAGCTGCCGTCATCACACAACAGGCATTTCTCTCTCACTCCTCGTCTCTCATTCTGACAGATACGGAAAACAAGGCCGCCTTCTTACATACATCACATGCTCTCGCGAGTCTAGCGTCATAGCTCTCGCCGATCAGAGAGGTAGCAGCATGGCTAACCTTAGCTGAGTCAGGTCGAGCGGAGCGGAGCTTGTGATAATACAAGAGAGAGATGGTGCGAAACTTATCACAAATGGAGGAAGAACAATAAATGCCCAACATAAAGAGCAGGGATTCCATCATCTGGCGGTGGTTTGGCTTCAAGTGGGAAGATATTCAGCAGACGACAGCAATATGCTGTTCAATGTATATACTCTGATGATTAACCTGTGTGATGACTGTATTATGCTGATAGTATATATTTGTACCATGAATTGATTAACGTGGACCCCAAATTAAACAAGTTGAAAAACGTATTGGGGTGTTACCATTTAGTGGTCAATTGTATGGAATATGTACTGTACTGTGCAATCTATTAATAAAAGTATCAATCAATCAATGCAAAGTATGCAGCAGAAGTGTTACTACAAAAAGGTAGCAACACTATTAATTTGTTCTTTCATTTAAAAAGTCACCCGTGAGAGAATGAAGAGTATTTGATAAATACAGTTTTGGTTAATTGACTTAGTTGTGATTTCCCTCTCTGCATAAAAGTTTAAAATGAGCATATATTAATGCAGTATGAAGAAGAATGTTTTAATGTAGACACATAGAATCATCATACTGCTGTGATTATATGCATCGAGTGTTCATTCAAGGCCAAGGCAAAATATCGTAATATATTTCGTATATCGCAATATGGCATAAAAATATCACGATATTAATAAAAGCCAATATCGCCCAGCCCTACTTTCATGTATATTTTATGTACATTGTGCTCCTAAGTCACTTCTATTACCCATTTTTTTGAGTCTGTCTGCAAGATGTTCGTTGGAGGCGTTCCACTAATTGCAAACGCAATCATGCTCCACCCTTTCCAAAAGTATCATAATTTATTTTTTGCAAATGTACACTCTTTAAATAGTCCAAAGTAAACTTCATAAATAATATCGATTCACCCGGTCACAACATTAGGTACACCTTAACACTACGATCTTTTCAGACTCTGCATGTAAAACATTGTTTTTAGCAGCATTTATGTCACTGCATATTGCACCTCAGTGTAATTAAGCGCATGTCATGATTTTCCGAAAATAATAAAACATTTTTGTTTCCTCATAGACTTAAAGCAACTGAGAGCTTTACTTAAAGAAGTCATATTATGATTTTCTTTTTCTAAATGTAAAACACTTGAACAAAGGGTCTGCAGAGGTATTGGTTTGGTATTTTTAGTAATATTATTTATTTTTTTTCTAATATTTAACAGTGCAAATTTCCTACAAATTCATATGCCTATGAACATATGTGAAAATTGAGCCAATGTGTGGCTCAATGTAGTTTAATGAGAATAAATAATAACATTTGTCATGAATAAATAATTATATTGTTATTTACATCTCAGTATTTAAGATACTGTAGCTAGCGATTAGCTCTCTTGTTTTCAGCTACAGATTAGCGGGCTAGTTGTCAGCTGACAATTAGCGCTTTGTCAAATAGCAATTAGCACGCGGTTTCCAGCTGGCGATTAGAATGATAGCTATTAGCGGCAAAATGCAGTTTTTTGAATATCGTTAATATTGCACGAAAACAAGGTAAAATGCGATCATCATTTCACACAAAATGTATAAGTAGGGGGTCCTCACCCCTTCTCTCCATCAGTTTGGGGATTCTTCTCTTGAAAAAGGTTGAAGACCTCTGCTCTCGTCAGTGGATGAAGATATCCACTGACGTAACCAAGACAAAATGTGTAACTAAAGTCTCAAATTGTAATCGGCTCATTTAGAGCTAGTTTGGGAGAAGGCAAGATTGTTCTAATAATATTTCCGCCATGGCTTTATGGTTTGATTTCGGATTTTTGGGACTTATGGGGATCCGAATACACAGAAAAATCTACAAACAGGTAAAAAAGTTGGTTTTGCACAATAGGTCCCCTTTTAAGAGGAACTGCACTTTTTTCCCTTAAATTTAGCCTTTCATTTACAATTTTTATGTAAGACAAGCACACATGTTTTTTCTGTTTTTTTTTATGCAGTCTATATAGTAAATAGATACGAACAAAAGTCTGCTTACAGTGGAGTCAATAGGAGTCGTTTTATACCAGTGCCAATGAAGCGCTTAGAACACATCGAAACACCTCCATCAAGGTTTTATATAAACACTACGTATATGTGTACTGTAGTAACAGGCGCATTCATATTGGCATGTAACATGTATGTATGTTGGTCTTTTTAAGCAGGGCATTCATTTCAGAAACACATCACAAGGTTACATTTTTAAAATCACTGACCACTACTCACTGCAGACTTCATGAGAGCCAACAAACATAATAAAACATAACTTAATGTACAATGTCTGTTGTCACTAGGATGCCAACTGTTATGATGTTCTTATATTCCTGTTTAGATAAAGAATGACTCATTTTAATCTTTTCGTGTCTTTTTTGCGCCATCACCGAGTGTAAATTGGCTGTAAAAGTTAACCAACTTGTCGGAATATGTTCTTATCCTTCTACTATCAAGGTGACATTGTCCATGATTTAGAATAAACTTTCACAAGCTCCAAGGTGAGAAAGCTGCTCACTATTTAATATGTCAACATAGTATGATTATGACACCGCTAAAAATAGTTTGTCTGCTAATACTTGGTTAAAATTCAGGTTTACGAAATGTAAACTAAGTATTGTTGGCGGATTTATTTTTTTAGAGGACCCGCAGTGACTCCATTGTAAGCAGACATTTATTTAGGTTTATTAATGAGTTATATTGCATTAAAAAAAAGAAAGACGTGTTCTTGTATCTTGTAAATATTGCGAATTATAGGCAAAAATTCCCCAAAACTGCAGTTCTACTTTTAAGGTTTAGGAAATACAGCGACTCATGCACAAATTCCAAGGAGTAGAACCACTTTAATGGTCTTTCCCGACAGTTTTGGTCAAATTCCTATTCGTATGACCACAGGGGCTTGTGACTTCAGGAGGTACGAGCCAGCGTTTCAGTCCCCCACTTAATTTCTTTCCCTGGCATGTTTATTTGGCAACTGCATCTCTCAACATTCGCCCGCAACTGCAATTTCAAGTTCATTAGTGATAGGGAACATAATTTTATAGAGACAGAAACAATCAGTGCAAGCAGCTCGGCTGATGATGAATTGGTCACATGTTGTATTTGTGGTGCACAAAGGGGGGCCTTAAGGACATTGTCACAGGAGGATGTGATCAGATCACATTAATATGACACCCAAGAATATTAAATCCACTTAATCTCAAAAATGATTGTATCCTTACTTATTTATTATGTATTTGCACTCCCACGCTGTGATATTGTGTACACTACGCGTATCCATAACAACCTCACGCTGGGCGTTGAATCCAGCACACATCATCTGTATTATTGCTCTGCTGCTATCCACTGTGATACACTGCGTCGATGTGCAGTTTCAGGTCTTGAATCATAACATCTCAAACACAATAAGCTCTTTGTTCTTTTTATTAGGCTTTTATTAACCACTGATGTATACAATAACTATAACATTCGACTTTTTGGCAAGTTCTGTGCTAATGTCCTCTCGACAATTGCTGTCTGGAATAGTCATGGCACCGCGACATCTGTTTGCAATCTCTCATCTGGAGCCCCTTTGTTTAAACGCTCACCGTGGCAACTCTTTGTTCAATTATTCCCTGCCATATTTCAGTCTGAGGGGAGGAAGGAAGAATGACCCCATTTTCTTTTGCCAGTCCTAAGCATTCTCAGCAAACACCTTTCATTTTCTACATTATAACTTCATAATGAGAGACTGTTAGCGTTTCACGAGAGGAATGAATGTCAGGCAACGTTAAGTCTTGGACTGTGTCGTCAAAGTAAACAGTCTAATTTCAAGGAAAATTAAAGGCCTACTGAAATGAGATTTTCTTATTTAGACGGGGATAGCAAGTCCATTCTATGTGTCATACTTGATCATTTCGGATATTGCCATATTTTTGCTGAGAGGATTTAGTAGAGAACATCCACGATAAAGTTCGCAACTTTCGGTGCTAAGAGAAATGCCCTGCCTCTACCGGAAGTCGCAGACGATGACGTCCCATGTTGGTGGCTCCTCACATATTCACATTGTTTTTAATGAGAGCCTCCAACAAAAAGTGCTATTCGGTCCGAGAAAACGACAATTTCCCCATTCATTTGAGCGAGGATGAAAGATTTGTGTTTGAGGATATTGATAGCGACGGACTAGAAAAAAAAAAAAAAAAAACGCGATTGCATTAGGACGTATTCCAATGTTTTTAGACACATTTACTAGGTTAATTCTGGGAAATCCCTTATCTTTCTATTGTGGTGCTAGTGTTTTAGTGAGTTAAATAGTACCTGATAGTCGGAAGGGTGTCTCCACGGGTGTCTTGACGCCAATGTCTCAGGGGAGTCGACGGCAGCTATGGACGGCACAAGCTCAGCATTTCTCTGGTAAGAACTGACTTTTTAACCACAATTTTCTCACCGAAACCTGCTGGTTGACATTTGGTAGGGATCCATGTCCGCTTGATGGCGCTCTGATCCAGGAATTTTAAACAAGGAATCACCGTGTGTTTGTGTGGCTAAAGGCTAAAGCTTCCCAACTCCATCTTTCTACTGTGACTTCTCCAATATTAATTAAACAAATTGCAAAGGATTCAGCAACACAGATGCCCAAAATACTGTGTAATTATGCCGTTAAAGCAGACGACTTTTAGCTGTGTGTATGCGCAGCGCTCATACTTCCTAAAAACCTGTGACGTCTTGCGTACACGTCATCATTACACGACGTTTCGAAGACGAAACTCCCTGGAAATTTAAAATTGTAATTTAGTAAACTAAAAAGGTTGTATTGGAATGTGTTGCAATGTTAATATTTCATCATTGATGTATAAACTATCAGACTGCGTAGTGGGTTTTAGTGGGTTTCAGCAGGCCTTTAACTTGACAGTAGTTTCAGTAAATATGACCTTAGCAGGCCAGGATCATTCAGATAATTACAAGAACCATTTCACTGATTCTGGGACAACTGACTCATAATCAGTCCTTCCAGGATTTTGCAATCGCGGCCTTGCAGCTTTATCCAAAGCCTGCAACTTCCCCGCACTTTTCTCTGAGCATTTGTTACTTTTGGAGACAAAGCAGGTACCACAATATTTAACAATATACAGTTGTGGTCAAAAGTTTACATATACTTGTAAAGAACATAATGTCACGGCTGTCTTGGGTTTCCAATCATTTCTACAACTCTTTTATTTTTTCTGAGAAGAACAAGACCTTCTGGAGGAGAGTTCTGTGGTCAGATCAAACTAGCTGTTTGGCCACAATACCCAGCAATATGTCTGGAGGAGAAAAGGGGAGGCCTTTAATCCCAGGAACACCATACCTACCGTCAAGTATGCTGGTGGTAGTATTATTTTCTGGGCCTCTTTTGCTGCCAATGGAACTGGTGCTTTACAGAGAGTAAATGGGACAATGACAAAGGAGGATTACCTCCAAATTCTTCAGGTAAACCTAAAATCATCAGCACGGAGGTTGGGTCTTGGGTGCATTTTGGTGTTCTAACAGGACAATGACTCCAAACACATGTCAAAAGTGGTAAAGGAATGGCTAAATCAGGCTTGAACTAAGGTTTTAGAATGGCCCTCCCAAAGTCCTGACTTAAATGTGTCGACAATGCTGAAGAAACAAGTCCATGTCAGAAAACCAAAAAATGTAGCTGAACTGCACCAATTTTGTCAAGAGGAGTGGTCAAAAGTTCAACCAAAAGCTTGCCAGAAGCTCGTGGATGGCTACCAAAAGCGCCTAATATATATTAATATTGCTGTATGTACACTTTTGACCCAGCAGACTTGGTCACATTTTCAGTAGACCCATAATACATTTATAAAAGAACCAAACTTCATGAATGTTTTTTATGACAAACAAGTGTGTGCTCCAATCACTCTATAACAACAAAATAAGAGTTGTATAAATTATTGAAAATCAAGACAGCCAGGACATTATGTCCTTCACAAGTGTATGTAAACTTGACCACGACTGTATCAACTATCCCTTGTTCAAACTGCACAACTGCCGTCATCTTGTACTTCCAGTTCCTGTCTATGGCGTAAGCCTTCAAGGTAAAGTAGTATATACAGATTTACTTCCTAGTTTACATGTATTTACATATGTATTTAACCTTTATTTATCCAGGTTAAGGAAATTAAGAGAATATTTAATCTGCAATGTTGACTCAGGAAAGAGGCAACATTTTTACAACTGAGATGATGAAGTGTGATCATAATATATCATCGTCTCTCGTTTACCAACTAAAATTACCGCCATAGATCACTCGCAACATTTTACGAATGGGGGAGAAAGAAGAAAAAATTGGAGACACATCATGTCTTTACATCTCGGGGGGTCCACGAATTTAACATTTATTCATATGAGACAAATTTGGACTTATTCGTTTGGGCTAAATATTTGACTGACATAACGAGTACCGTGCTGTTGTGATCATGATACTAAGGACAAAAAGGATAAGTTGGTTCACAGTTGATTTCCTGCGACAAACATTAGTCTGTCATCTGCAGTTGTTTTTATGATGTGAAGTTCATATTTTGTCAAATTTTTTAGCTATAAATGTCCCTGTTGTTCAGCAATGTTTGCTTGCGACATCAAGATTCAGTATATGCTGTTGCGCTAACGACAGATGTATTCATCTAGTTTACCTCCTCTCCAAGGCCCAGGCTTAGACTGATTTTTTTATTTTATTTTATTTTATTTTAATCTTCTATTTTTTTCTCCCATCCCCCCCTTGTTTACCTGTATCTCATCTTTTTTGTAAGGGGCGCTGGAAGCCGGCAGACCCGTCAGCGATCCTGTTCTGTCTCCCTGTAATGTTTGTCTGATCTTGAATGGGATTGTGCTGAACATGTTAATTTTCCTGAAGAAACTCTCCTGAAGGAATAAATAAAGTACTATCTAATCTAATCTAATCTAATCTATTAATACTAATAAGGATTATTTCTTGTTACTAACAAATAGCACCAATGATCCGTCCGTTCATCCGTGTTGAATAAAGCGTTTGGCTTTCCTGCACAACAAGACAAATAATGGACCAACAACCACAATATTTATTACTAGGATTTAACATAGTGTTAGTTTATTTGCACAAGCAGGTCTGTGTAGTTACATTTAGGCATAACAACCACAAAAGAACTCAAACTAATGCAATGTCTTGTCATTCCCTTATGTTTAGTTCTTCTGTCAAACACTACTATTATAAAAGAGAGTAAACTCGATTTCATAACAGAAAATTTTTCAAAGAAATCAAATGTTCAAACAAACATTTACAAAGTGATCTCTGCAGACAAAAACATGGTCTGATTGTATTCCACAAGATGATGAAAGTGCTATTTTCAAGAGCCATTTCCTTCTTCGCACTTTCCTGAATTAAATTACTTTATGAAGCACTTATTTCGGGACTCTATGAAAGCTTGTTCCTATCTCTCTATTTGAATGATTGCAACACCCAAGAACGGAACAGCAGTACGCCATTTTCTGCTCAAACTCTACACTCATTCTCACTTGTTATAATGAAACGCTAAAGCTGCTTGACCATCGTGTCAATCAAGCCGCAAAGCAGAAAAAAAGGATATGACGTCATATGCAACCAAACTATTGAGCGATCGCTTTGTACGAGAGGTGGGAATCTTTGGGCACCTCACAATTATGATTCAGGAGCTACAACTTGATAAAAAATCGATTATTGATGCATTTTTAATTTATGTATATTGTTGTACTTTAAAAAAAAAGTTTCACTAAATAAGTGAAATTGCAACTTTTAAAAACTGTATTTGTAATAATAATAATATAAAATAATACATTAATCAATGGAAGAGGGGTTTGTGCGTCTGCCACATAATACGAAGGTCCTGAGTTCAATTACGGGCTCGGTATCTTTCTGTGTGGAGTTTGCATGTCCTCCCCGTGATTGCGTGGGTTCCCTGCGGGTACTCCGGCTTTCTCCCACCTCCAAATACATGCACCTGGGGATAGGTTGATTGGCAACACTTAATTGGCCCTAGTGAATGTGAGTGCGAATGTTGTCTATCTGTGTTGGCCTCGTGATGATGTGGTGATTTGTCCAGGGTGTACGCCGCCTTCCGCCTAAATGCAGCTGAGATAGGCTACAGCACCCCCCGCGACCCCAAATAAGGGACAAGCGGTAGAAAATGGATGGATGGATTAAATAAATTAATCACACCATCACATTTATCAAATTAATGGAAATGTGTACAAAACTGGGAAATGAGTGCCCTGAAATAAAGGAGCTCTTCGGATCTCTCTGTGAGGTGGCTCGCTGCAGTCAGCCAAATTTTAGAACTGTCTGAATTACTTTATTTACAATAAATGAAAAGATTATCGATTATTGACATTTAGTAATCAATTTTCCAATCATCCATGTCCAAATTGCGATACATCTAAAAATCGATTGTTTCCCCCACCTCTGCTTGGTACTAAAATAGCACAGCCTGTAGTTTCAAATGTACACAATTGAATTGTTAGTTACTCAGACTGCAATGTGTTTATTTAAAGTTTAAAATCGAGATATGACATTTCCTAATGGGGTTATTGTATTCTTGTATTCGTGTTAGCATTAGGGCTAGCGCTAGCTTGCTTCTCCAGTGAATGAGCAGTATCACTGGTCCGTGAGTATATCAAAGTGTTATCAATCACGGTTTGACGATAATTGTAATTTTAAACAATACTTACCTGTTGAAAGTTGTACTGCGGTTTATCATTATACCGTTTATCGTTATAACCCTCCTTCACTGCCAACAATGCTAGCCTACTTACCTGTGTGCTTCAAATGAGGCGCAAACAATCCAACAACAATAATGTAATGTTGAAAAACATATATGATATTGTTGCCGTGTTGCTGTTAAACTAGTAAGTAAAAATGTTTTTGTTCTTTTTCAAACTATGTTTGTAAAGTTAAAGTACCACAGATAGTCACACACACCAGGTGTGGTGAAATTACTCTACATTTGACCCATCTCCTTGTTTCACAACCTGGGAGATGAGGAGAGCAGTGAGCAGCAGCGGTGGCTGCGCTCTTTTTGGTGATTAAACCCCCAATTCCAACCCTTGATGCCAAGTGCCAAGTAGGTAGGTAATGGGTCTCATTTTTTCTAATAGTCTTTGGTATGACTCAGAACTCAGAACCTACTGATATCAGGGCAGACACTTTAACCACAAGGCCACTGAGTTTTTCGTAACGTTATCTTTTAGCCGAATGCGCGTGTCCGCCTCCAAGCTTGCATTTCCATCTTGTAACTCGTGTCGGACAAAGCAGAGGATGGCCCAAAATTCTTCGGCCTTGCATACAGGGTAATGGTTGGCTAGCTTAATGCTAACATACAAAGAACAAGCCCATTGACAGGCTAAAGAAAATTAGCATTGGGGTCGTTTTGAACATGTACAAACGTTTAACAAATGAGATCTTAACAGAACAAAACACTGTTTCTAAGACGGAGATGACTAATTTGATTAACAGGACAGTTCATTTTAACATACAAATAGAAATTACATGAAATATAATTAGAAGACCTGTATACTTCAGCACACTAAGAACATTAACAAAAAATATACAACGTAAAAAAAAATGTTAGCAAGACAAGACAGAGCAGTGGTTCCTAATGTGTATGCTGAAGAGTCTGTAAAACCACGATCATGTTAATGTTGCAGTGTGTTCAGAAAAATTGCATCACTGGTACAGATAAAATACATTCAAGACTTTTATGTAACGTGCCCTATTTTATAAACATGGAAGAGTTTTCAAAGTGTAAGGCGGCGGCCCTCTGGGAGTTGCCAGTAGACTTGAGAGGAAACGAGGGACAGCAGCTCTGGAAACATAAAGAAAAACACATTTTCAAATATGTTAAGATACGTTAAGTTATGCCACTGGGAAAACGTGCCCCACTTTAAATACATCTCCTTTAAAGCATAGTTAAATCCAAGATGCATTGAGAATCTTTAATTGGATGTATTTTAAAATGTAGTATTCTTTCTTTAACAAAGTAAAATTGTACCTACGATTTTAATAAGTTTGGTTGAAGGTTGTAGAATACTATAGGCTATTGTTAAAAAGGGGTCTTTGAGTACATTACAAGCTAAATTTGCCTTAAAAAAGCTCCCTCAAACCTTGGATGACGAACAAAAAAATTCATATTTTGCCTCTGCTAACTCTGTCATTTATGGTATTATTCAAAAGGGGTTGTAGCCTGGCCTCTCATTTTGGATTCGAGCAGCCTCCACTTGGCATTCTATTTGGGTTATTTGGCAGTTGATTGTGTTTGTGGTGGGAAATTGGATGGAACTGAAAAATCCCGCTCAGTAATACCTCAAGTCTGTAATGCAGTCAAGTTAATTATTTAAACCCAAAACTGATTTCAGAACCAATTAATCTGTTTTTTTCAAGTAGCCTTAGTCCTCCATTACTCAGCTAGAAATGGTTCAACTTTTTGCATGGGGCTGGTGTGTAAGATGGAGGATGTTCTGTTTAATAATTTAGTTTTTGAACAGAAGGCAACAATAGGGATTTTTTTCCCCCTTTCCAAGCCATTTACTGGCCAGCCTCTCTACCACCACTGTTTGTCTGAAATTTTGTGAATTTCACCAGATTTATATGCAGTTTTTATACTCCCTTCTTTCATCTACCTCCTGCTCTCCACATAGGAGGCTTTCTCATACTAGCCCATCACGGTCCGTCTGATTACACCCAAAAGCCCTCAGATACAGGGAGAGGGCACAGTGAGGAAATTGGGTGCAGTGAAAGTCCAGCACACCTACAAATCAGGGATGGCTGTGCTGAAATAACAAAGGGTCATGTAAAGATGCCATATGTAAAATGAAGAGCGAGAAAAAGAGCCAGCCAAGAAGCGGCGGATAAGAAATAGAAAATGTTCCCTTCTTGGGTTTAACAGATTTTGGGTGTTTTCTCCATTGGATGGTTCATACACAGAATTAAGATTCCGGGTTCAGTGCAAATCTGTTGCTATGTTCTCCTCCTGGATCATTAAGACACTTTTAGCTCTGCTGTCCCACTTCCATCTAACACTCTGACCTTGTGTCTGTTCTGCAGAAATGCACCAGGAGACACATATTAAGGGCAAGGAGATTACTTCAGGAGCAAGACAACTTGAATGTTGGCGATTTCTCCATAGCGATCATTGGATAGTGTACAATTTCATGTCCATCTTCTCAGATAAATGGAAATGAGGCTTTTTTAATAACTTTCTTCTCCCTGCTAGTTTGGTAAGATTTCTTCAAGTGTGATGTCCTCCAGAGACTTGTCAGACTCGTACGCATCATTTAGGAGTTCATGATGTTATTAAATTCACTCAATAAGGGTAGCTGGAGTGAGGATAGTTTAAGTACAGTAGTACAACCTTGACTTAAAAACTCAATCCAGGACTGAACTCAAAACACTCACATCTCCAATCAGTGCTGCTCATTGAAATACATTGAAATCCCAAAAATGTGTGTTTTGCTTTCCCAAAAGAGCACAATTTTAATGTCTTTTAAAAATAAATATTGTTGAGAAAACAATACAATAGAATGTATGACAAACAGTAGTTTTGTGAAATAATGTAATATATTTTACAGCATTTACCTTGCAAAGCGGATGGAACTCAAGATATTTCAAGCCTTCTTTCGATATAATTTTAATGATTATAGCTTAGAACTTATGAAAACTTTGAATTGATATATTACGGCTCTCAAATAAATATTTTTTTATCAGATCAATTCCATCTTGGAACTGGGATTAATCATGATTAATAACGGACACATCATTAATCACACATATATATATATATAGAGAGAGAAAGAGAGAGAGAGAGAGAGAGAGGCGAAACGTGTAAACGTATATACATATATGTATATGTGTGTATTCATATATATGTATGTATGTATGTATATATCAATATATATATATGTGTATATATATACATATATATATATATATATATATATATATAAATACATTAGCGCTGGGCAATATTGCCTTTTTTTTTTAATATCGCAATATTTTTAGGCCATATCGCGATATACGATATATATTACAATATTTTGCCTTGGCCTTGAATGAACACTTGATGCATGTAATCACAGCAGTATGATGATTCTATGTGTCTACATTAAAACATTCTTCTTCATACTGCATTCATATATGCTGCTTTTAAACTTTCATACAGAGTGAGAAATCACAACTAAGTCAATTGACCAAAAGTGTATTTATTAAAGTTATTAAGCAATGGCACAAACATTCAAGTAACTTCCCAAACATAAAGTGCAAGATTGTCAGAGACATTCTAAGTGTCAAATAAAAATGAGCTGCATAATAGGAAATCAAATACAGTTCGTCCTTCATTATGTCGTAGGTTACTAAGGTTATGAAATTTTCTTCATTCTCTAGCGAGTGACTTTTCAAATGATGCTACATATTAGCAGTAACGCTACTTTTTATAGCAACGCTTGTACCGCATGCTTGACTTATTACGGTTGTCTGTTCGATATATCTCCACTTGAAGCCGAACCACCGCCAGACAATGGAAACCCTGGTGTTTTTATTGGGAATTAAGTCTTCCTTCATTTGTTACCAGATCCGCACCTTCTTTCTCTCGTACGGCTACGTTAGCAGCTAACGTAGCCCAGTCTGCTATGTATCTGCTCTTTGAGGGCGTACACGTATGTGACGTATGTAAAAATGTGCGCCTGCTTGTCTGTGAGAAGGAGAGACAGGAAAGAGTGGGAAGAGCCTGAAGTGTACGCCCGCAGCTAAAAGCAACTGCGTGAGAACGTATACCCGAATATTATGATATAGTCATTTTCTATATCGCACAGAGACAAACCGGCGATATATCGTATAAATCGATATATTGACCAGCCCTAATATATATATATATATATATATATATATATATATATATATATATATATATATATATATATATATATATATAATTATATATATATGTGTATAAGTATATATATGTGTATATGAAGAGTTCATATGCAAAAGCAGATAAATCCATTTTGACCGATTCTGTATATTAACGATTTTCTGCCTGCTGGTGTTGCCGGTACATGTACAAGTGTACAATGGTTTATTTAATACCAACATAAGCAAGTCATGAAAGCCTAAACTTTTAAGAAATGCTGATGTAATGAATGGCTTTCAAGTAAGAGTGTTTGATGTGGTTTTACGTCAAAAGCAGATATATCCAAATTAGGATATGTCGCAAAAACAGATATCTCCAAAATCGGTTTCTTTGCGGTCGTTATTTCGCATAATATTCAAGATAAAGATAGAGAGGAAAACAGAACGTTAAATTTATCGAAAGCCACATTTCAACGTAACAACTGTTCACATTTCTTTACTTCATTACTTAACAGTTTTGATCCCTTGGTACGTATAAATCTAGCTGTCCCTGCGAACATTGTTTTTTCGTACTTGCTAACCGGACATGTTTTTTGGAACTACGACCTCACATATTCACCTTGTGCTTTTCAGCACCAAATGAAAAAACAAAAAAAACAGTGTTGCAATGAAGACAATGTTTTATTAATAAAACAACCACAAATGCTCGACCTGGTTTGCCTTTCAAAAACACTCCTGTGCAGACCACAGCTCACTCATCATCGCTATCGACATTAGCTCCATGCTCGTTTAACGCAGCGGTGTAAAACTCACGGACACGCGTGCAAGCGCCAACATCAAATAATAACTTCAGTTTTTTTCGCTGGCTTAACAGTGTTCACAGGAGAAGCTTCCCAATTATTCATGCGTGGATAACAACACTGAGTGACTCCGTGCGCGCCGCCATTTTGTTTGTCACGTGATCCCGTACTGCAGCGCTGGTTGGGCAAACGGATATATCGGCTTTTGTGGTAGATGATCCATGGCGCTTATCGGCCTTTCCAATAAATCGCTGAAATAAATGACGTTAAAAGCGGCATTTGTCCGCATTTGCAAACAAATTGATTTTGGTATACCACAATAGAAGTGGCGGACTATATATTTCCGAGGCTGGGCTAAACTTTATCAAAATGGCGTTTATCGGTTTTTGCGTATGAACTCTTCATATATATATATATATATATATATATATATATATATATATATATATATATACAGGTGCTGGTCATATTATTAGAATATCATGAAAAAGTTGATTTATTTCATTAATTCCATTTAGAAAGTCAAACTTGTAGAATGTATACATTCATTCTAAACAGACTGATACATTTCAAGTGTTTTTTGGCAAAAAGGAGATTATAGCTGACAACCAATGAAAACCCTAAATTCAGCATCTCAGAAAATTAGAATATGGTGAAAAGGTTTAGATATTGAAGACACCTGGTGCCACACTCTAATTAGCTAACTAACTCAAAACACCTGGAAAAGCCTTTAAATGGTTTCTCGTTTTGATTCTGTATGACACACAATCATGGGGAAGACTTGACAACTGTCCAAAAGATAACCATTGATACTTTAAAGAAGGAGGGCAAGACACAAAAGGTCATTGCCAAAGAGGTTGGATGTTCCCAGAGCTCTGTGTCCAAGCACATTAATAGAGAGGCGAAGGGAAGACAAAGATGTGGTAGAAAAAAGTGTACAAGCAAGAGGGATAATCGCGCCCTGGAGAGAATTGTCAAACAAAACCGATTCAAAAATGTGGGGGAGATCCACAAAGAGTGGATTGCAGCTGGAGTCAGTGCTTCAAGAAGCACCACGCACCGACGTATGCAAGATATGGGCTTCAGCTGTCGCATTCCTTATGTAAAGCCACTCTTGAATAAGAGACAACCTCAAAAGCGTCTCGCCTGGGCTCAAGACAAAAAGGACTGGACTGCTGCTGAGTGGTCCAAAGTTATGTTTTCAGATGAAAGTAAATTTTGTATCTCTTTTGGAAATCAAGGTCCCAGAGTCTGGAGGAAGACAGGAGAGGCACAGAATCCACGTTGCCTGAAGTCCAGTGTCAAATTTCCACAATCGGTAATGGTCTGGGGTGCCATGTCATCTGCTGGTGTTGGTCCACTGTCTTTCCTGAGGTCTAGAGTCAATGCAGCAGTCTACCAGGAAGTTTTAGAACACTTTATGCTGCCTGCCGCGGACCAATTTTATGGAGGTGAAGATTTCATTTTCCAATATGACTTGGCACCTGCACACAGTGCCAAATCTACCAGTACCTGGTTTAAGGACCATGGTATCCCTGTTCTTGATTGGCCTGCAAACTCACCTGACCTTAACCCCATAGAAAACCTATGGGGTATTGTGAAGCGGAAGATGCGAGATGCCAGACCCAACAATGCTGAAGAGCCACTATTAAAGCAACCTGGCTCTCATAACACCTGAGGAGTGCAACAGACTGGTCGACTCCATGCCACGCCGTATTGCTGCAGCAATTCAGGCAAAAGGAGCTGCAACTAAGTATTGATTGCCGTACATGCTGAAACTTTCCATGTTCATACTTTTCAGTTGCCCCACATTTCTAAAAAATATTTTTTGGTACTAGTCGTAACTAATATTCTAATTTTCTGAGATACTGAAATTGGGATTTTCAGTAATTGTCAGTACTAATCATCAAAATTTAAAGAAAACAACATTTCAAATATATCACTATGTGTGTAATGAATTGATATAATATGTAAGTTTCACGTTCTGAATAGAATTACTGAAATAAATAAACTTTTTCATGATATTCTAATAATATGAACAGCACCTGTATATATGCATATATGTGTGTGTATATTGTGTATATATATATTTATGTATAACTATATATGTATGTGTGTATATATATACCGTATATTACCAAGTAAACGCCCTTGGGCAAATAACCGTCCATGTCCTAATAGTCTGAGCCCCGGGTGGCTATTTGTGAATTAAACGCCTCTTCCTAATAATAGCCCATGTATAGCGGTACACCACAACTGATGGACCGGAAAACTTTAAGGGGGGAAAAGAACAGAAAGTTTAACCTAATGTTCAAGCAAGCGGTTGTGAAGTATGCGGCGCAGAATTCTGGTTTGGCAGCGGCCAGGCAGTTTAACGTTGACCCTAAGCGTGTACGTGAATGGAAACAAAAAAAGGGAGATCTACTATCTCAGTCGGCAATCGATGGAAAACGAGCTCGCTTATCTGGCGGAGGTAGGAAGAAAGTGAGCGACGAGCTTGATGCTAATTTGTGTGAGTGGATACATTACCTTCGTGGACTGAACCACTGTGTGTCCCGCAAAATGATCCGCATTAAGGCCAAGGAATTGTATGCCACCGCGAATGACACGAGAGACACCGGGGTGGAGTTTGGTGCAACGAGTGGCTGGCTTAATCGATTCCTGCGTCGGAACAACTTTACCCTCAGGAGGAGAACAACTGTTGCACAGAAGGACGCTCCCGTCCAAAAGATTGTCAACTTCCTCGTTTTCACTACTAAACAGATAAAGGCCAAGAAAATCCAGCCCAAGAATATCATCGCCATGGATGAAACAGCCGTCTGGTTTGACATGGTTGGTTTTAGTACAGTCAATGAGATGGGCGCCCGCTCCATCTGCCTCAAAACCACCGGCCACTAGAAGGCATGCGAGCCAAAATCCAAGCCAAGACCCAGTTGCTGCTGCACCACGCCAAGCTTCGCCGCCTGTCGCACCACGCCAAGCTTCGCCGCCTGCCGCATCCACGCCTGCCACGATAACGCGCGCAGCTTCCACATCTGCCTCGACGACGACGCGCCCACCTCCTTGTCGGCCACATCGTTCCCGGGTTGCCCGCCTCGTCAGGTGCAACGGCGTTCTACGCGTTGCCGATACTTGACTCTCCCTCGGTGGATTCAGGGAGACTTCGTCTGGTGACCCACCGCCAAGTCCCCCTCCTGCCCTCCCATGACTCTTGATGTTTTTTTGGGGGGGTTTGGACATCTGGGATCTGTCCTTAAGGTGGGTATTCCTGTTTGGTTTAGTTATGTTCTGTTACTTTTGGACTCCATTAGTTCCTGTTTTTGTGCACCCTGGTTTGTTTTAGTTTCCATCACAACTCATTAGTTTCGACCTGCCTCATTTGTTTGGACTCACGCACCCGTTGTTAATTATTTAAGCCGGTAGTTTGCGACATTACTGATACTGATTCTTTTCATGCCATAGTTTCATACTCGTTCCATGCCTTGCCACAGTAAGTTTGTGTTTGTTCAAGCCACAGTCTAGTGAGTTTTTTAGTTTTATGTTTCATGTCACAGTTGGCGAATTTTGTATGTCCCAAGTTTTTTGCCTTTGCTTTCAGGTGCGTTAGGCACGCTCGCCTTCGCGTTATTTGTTCCTTAGCCAAGTTGTGCCTCTGCTGTGAGTGCTTTTTAAATCAAATCATAAATTAAATCATGTATTTACCCGCAAGGCTCGTCCGGTCCAGTCCAATTGCATCCCGTGAAAACAATCCTCGCAGTTAGTTGCGAAAAAGTCCATGTTCTGACACTTGAAGTCATTGGGTTGGTTATTTTTCCCTATGGTTGAATAAAGTACATTTCTTTAAACTATGATAATAGTGTGCCATTGTTGTCATTTTTGTTACGTTCTACATTATAACACAAATCTGAGCTGTTTGTGTTTTGCTCAGATAGCTTAGCATGTATCGACCTACACCGGATTTGAGCAACTTTATTGAAGAAAATGTATCAAAGTTGGCCCTGGCATCCTTCATTTTTTTCCTTTGCATGGCCCTTGTTGGAAAAGGTTGGAACCCCCTGCTTTACAAAACATGTTTCCACAGGCCGTTTAGCTATGAAGTGTTGAAAGGACGAAGAGGAAAATCTTGACATTCAAGTGAAAAAATAAATCCACTGCAAAATTTAAGTTGCTTAAAGCAAAATATCTAGATTTTAAAAGTAATTTTCAAAGCCCCCACAACAGGGTTTGGTGGGGTAATCCAAATACTTCAGGTGACATCAATGTGTTGGGCTCTGGCTTGCACATATTGCCTAAAGGCTTAAGGTCAGTTTAGGTAACCGTTTCAGACTCTGTTTGGCTTTAAGCCAGAGAGACGGTCTCCAGAGAAACGGCAAGCAGCAAGTCAGTCAGGGCAGCTCCCCTCCAGCAAGAATTTTATCCTAAAATAAAGGAAACTCTGACAGGATGAAAGGAGACATTAAATTCTGAGCTGTTCAAGGCCATTCACTGTTGATGTGTGATCATTAAGATCTTCCGTTAAAAGAGAGACCATTCTGTGAAATAACTCTTTTAGACTGTTCCCAATGGGGAGGAAACAAAGAATACCTAATTAGCTAATAAGTAAGAACAGGCACATACATTTTTTTTTTTCCTGTTGTGTTGTGTTGTGCTGCAAAAAGATTCAACTAGAGATGTTCCCATTAGTTTTATGCTGCCAAGTCCGATATTGATCATTTCTGAGTTAGATCGGCGGACACCAATATCAATATTTTTGATTTTTCCATTTATTTATGGTGAGTGCTATTGACAGTTTAACATTATCAACACAATACTTAAAGGCCTACTGAAATGAGATTTTCTTATTTAGACAGGGATAGCAGGTCCATTCTATGTGTCATACTTGATCATTTCCCGATATTGCCATATTTTTGCTGAAAGGATTTAGTAGAGAACATCGATGATAAAGTTCACAACTTTTTGTCGCTAATAAAAAAGCCTTGCCTTTACCGGAAGTAGCAGACGATGTGCGCCTGACGTCACGGGTTGTAGGGCTCCTCACATTGTTTACAATCATAGCCAGCAGCAGCTACAGCTATTCGAACCGAGAAAGCGACAATTTCCCCATTAATTTGAGCGAGGACGAAAGATTCGTGGATGAGGAAATTTAGAGTGAAGGACTCGAAAAAAAAAGTTTTACAAAAAAATAGGCGAGGGCAGTGGGAGTAATTCAAATGATGTTAGACACATTTACCAGGATAATTCTGGAAAATCCCTTATCTGCCTAGTCTTTTAGTTAGATTATAAAGTTCCTGAAAAGCGGAAGAGTGTGGCCACGGGTTTGTTGACGCCAGAGGTTCTGAGGTAAGTCACGCAGCTGCAGCAAGATGGAAGCTCCGCTGATGTCGCCGGTAAGAGCTGACTTATTACCACAATTTTCTCACCGAAAACTGCCGGTTGACATTTGAACGGGATCCATGTTTGCTTGACCGCTCTGATCCGTATTAAAGCTTCATCTTCTGGAATTTTAAACAAGGAAACACCGACTGTGTTTGTGTGGCTAAAGGCTAAAAGCTTCCCACCTCCATCTTTCTATTTTGACTTCTCTATTATTAATTGAACAAATTGCAAAAGATTCAGCAACACAGATGTCCAGAATACTGTTTACTTATGCGATTAAAGCAGACTACTTATAGCTTGAATCGGGCTGGAAAATAATGTCAACTACAACCCGAAACGTCAAGCGCACGCGTCATCATACGAGTCATCATACCGCGATGTTTCAGTAGGCCTTTGAAGGCCTACTGAAACCCACTACTACCGACCACGCAGTCTGATAGTTTATATATCAATGATGAAATCTTAACATTGCAACACATGGCAATACGGCCGGTTTAGTTTACTAAATTGCAATGTTAAATTTCCCGCGAAGTATCCTGTTGAAAACGTCACGGAATAATGACGCGTATGATGACGCGTGCGCGTGACATCACGGGTTGTAGCGGACATTTTCTTCCAGCACCGATCACGGCTGTAAGTCGTCTACTTTAATCGCATAATTACACAGCATTCTGGACATCTGTGTTGCTGAATCTTTTGCAATTTGTTCAATTAATATTAGAGACTACAAAGAAGAAAGCTGTTGGTGGAAAGCGGTGTATTGCGGCCGGCTATAGCAACACAAACACAGCCGGTGTTTCCTTGTTTACATTCCCGAAGGTGAAGCTTTACTATGGAACAGAGCGGTCAAGCAAACATGGTTCTCTACCACATGTCAACCGGCAGGTTTCGGTGAGAAAATTGTGGTAATAAGTCGGCTCCTACCGTAGACATGAGCGGAGCTTGCATCATTCCTCGTGCACCTGTCAAAGAGGCAGCTGCGACTCTCTTGCCTCCTCTGATCGGCCGCCCTCGAACGTGGGATGCTTCCACCGTCAAGGAGGGGAAGAAAAGCTTAGCCCTGCTTAATTCGACTCAACACGAGGAACGTTACCTGGCCCGGACACAGAAAGGATTGACAGATTGATGGCCCCAACGGCTGCCTTCGCCTCGCTTCGTCGAGAAACGTGGCTTCCCTCAGAGACACTTGCGGTCACACCCCTCCGACTTTCAGGTATGACTATATAATCTCACTAAAACACTAGTAACACAATAAGCATATAAGGGATTTTCAAGAATTATCCTTGTAAATGTGTCTAATAACATCTGAATTGCTCCCACTGCTTTCTTTTTTTTTTTTCTCTAGTCCTTCATTCTCACTATCCTCAGCCACAAATCTTTCCTCCTCGCTCAAATTAATGGGGAAATTGTCCCTTTCTTGGTCCGAATTGCTCTCGCTGCTGGTGGCCATGATTTTAAACAATGTGAGGATGTGAGGAGCTCCACAACCCGTGACATCACGCGCACATCGTCTGCTACTTCCGGGACAGGCAAGGCTTTTTTATTAGCGACCAAAAGTTGAGAACTTTGTCGATGTTCCCTACTAAATCCTTTCAGCAAAAATATGGCAATATCGCGAAATGATCAAGTATGACACATAGAATGGACCTGCTATCCCAGTTTAAATAAGAAAATCTCATTTCAGTAGGCCTTTAAACTAATTCTTTATTCACATGTATTACATATGCTTGTTTGAGCAAAATTAAGTCAATAGTACACAGTAACTAAACAAAAAACGACCCTCTTTTATTCATTTAAAGGGGTCACATTAACATTTTTTTCTACATTTAAAACACTTCTACTGGTTGACATAACATGTAACGGTGGTTCTTTGGTCAACATTTTGCAGAGATTATGTTTTACAGACCATCTTCAAACCACTTTCTGACAGTCGCTTCAGAAGTCGCTGTTTTGTGGGTGGTCTTATTTACGTGCCTCCACTTCGACTGTGTCTTTTCCCCGTCAGCCATGTTGTAATTTTTTTGAAATTATATGTGTCTAGTGACGGATATAATTTCGGACTAAACACTACTTTGTATTAGAAATGGCAACAGCGGATGATGCATGTGCATGTACAAGCCAGTCTTCCCCTCAACAAAAGGATAGAGAAAAAGAAGTAACTTGTTAACTACAATAGCAGACTTTCGCAAAGCACTTTGGGTAAATGTTTACCATAAATGGAGATATTCGCTGACGTCACCAATTGGAAAAACGTCGCAAATTGGCAAATGCCAAACGGCATGTAGAGGAAGTATGAAGCTATGCAAAATAGTTCTATAAATATCTCTGCCTTGACTCTGTGGTTTGAGTTCAAATTTTCGAGACTTATGCAGAGCCCAAAAACACAGTAACGGGTAACAAAAGGTAAGACAAGTTTGTTTTGCATACTATGTTCCCTTTAAATAATTTGGTGTTTGCCCTCTAAGTCCTTCTGTGTCCAGGGAATTATTTCTTGTGCTTGAAAACATAAGGAAAAATTACAACTTTTTTGAGAAAATGCCGTAAAAATTACTCTTGTAACAGTTATATACTGATACAGCCTTTGATATCGACACCACTAAGTTACTCCTCTCTGAGCTGCTACCTTACCGTGGTAGAGGAGTTTGCGTGCCCCAATGATCCTAGGAGCTATGTTGTCTGGGGGCTTTCATGCCCCCTGGTAGGGTCTCCCAAGACAAACAGGTCCTAGGTGAGTGATCAGACAAAGAGCAGCTCAAAGACTTCTATGGAATTACAACAAAATGCACTCAGATTTCCCTTGCCCTGACGCGGGTCACCGGGGCCCTGCTCTGGAGCCAGGGCCGGAGTTGGGGCACGATGGCGAGCGCCTGGTGGCCGGGCCTGTCCCCATGGGGCCCGGCCGGGCACAGCCCGAAGAGGCAATGTGGGTCATCCCTCCAATGGGCTCACCACTCATAGGAGGGGCCATAGAGGTCGGGTGCATTGTGAGCTGGGCGACAGCCGAAGGCAGGGCACTTGGCGGTCCGATTCTCGGCTACAGAAGCTAGCTCTTGGGACGTGGAACGTCACCTCATTGGGGCGAAGGAGCCTGAGCTAGTGCGCGAGGTAGAGAAGTTCCGGCTGGATATAGTCAGACTCACCTCGACGCACAGCAAGGGCTCTGGAACCAGTTCTCTCGAGAGGGACTGGACTCTCTTCCACTCTGGCGTTGCCGGCAGTGAGAGGCGACGGGCTGGGGTGGCAATTCTCGGTTCCCCCCGGCTCAAAGCCTGCACGTTGGAGTTCAACCCGGTGGACGAGAGGGTAGCTTCCCTCCGCCTTCGGGTGGGGGGACGGGTCCTGACTGTTGTTTGTGCTTACGCACCAAACAGCAGTTCAGAGTACCCACCCTTTTTGGGTACACTCGAGGGAGTACTGGAAAGTGCTCCGCCGGGTGATTCCCTTGTCCTACTGGGAGACTTCAACGCTCATGTTGGCAACGACAGTGAAACCCGGAGAGGCGTGATTGGGAAGAATGGCCGCCCGGATCTAAACCCGAGTGGTGTTTTGTTATTGGACTTTTGTGCTCGTCACGGATTGTCCATAACGAACACCATGTTCAAACATAAGGGTGTCCATATGTGCACATGGCACCAGGGCACCCTAGGCCGCAGTTCCATGATCGACTTTGTAGTTGTGTCATCGGATTTGCGGCCTCATGTTTTGGACACTCGGGTGAAGAGAGGGGCGGAGCTTTCTACCAATCCCCACCTGGTGGTGAGTTGGCTGCGATGGTGGGGGAGGATGCCGGACAGACCTGGGAGGCCCAAACGCATTGTGAGGGTCTGCTGGGAATGTCTGGCAGAGTCTCCTGTCAGAGAGAGTTTCAATTCCCACCTCCGGAAGAACTTTGAACATGTCACGAGGGAGGTGCGAGACATTGAGTCCGAGTGGACCATGTTCCGAACCTCTATTGTCGAGGCGGCTGATTGGAGCTGTGGCCGCAAGGTTGTTGGTGCCTGTCGTGGCAATAATCCCAGAACCCGTTGGTGGACACCAGCAGTGAGAGATGCCGTCAAGCTGAAGAAGGAGTCCTATCGGGTTCTTTTGGCTCATAGGACTCCGGAGGCAGTGGACGGGTACAGACGGGCCAAGCGGTGTGCAGCTTTAGCGGTCGCTGAGGCAAAAACTCGGACATGGGAAGAGTTCGGGGAAGCCATGGAAAACGACTTCCGGACGGCTTCGAAGCGATTCTGGACCACCATACGCCGCCTCAGGAAGGGGAAGCAGTGCACTATCAACACCGTGTATGGTGTGGATGGTGTTCTGCTGACTTCGACTGCGGATGTTGTGGATCGGTGGAGGGAATACTTCGAAGACCTCCTCAATCCCACCAACACATCTTCCTTTGCTGAAGCAGTGCCTGGGGAATCTGTGGTGGACTCTCCTTTTTCTGGGGCTGAGGTTGCTGAAGTAGTTAAAAAGCTCCTCGGTGGCAAGGCCCCGGGGGTAGATGAGACCCACCCGGAGTTCCTTAAGGCTCTGGATGCTGGGGGTCTGTCTTGGTTGACAAGACTCTGCAGCATCGCGTGGACATCGGGGGCGATTTCTCTGGATTGGCAGACCGGGGTGGTGGTTCCTCTCTTTAAGAAGGAGGACCGGAGGGTGTGTTCCAACTATCGTGGGATCACACTCCTCAGCCTTCCCGGTAAGGTTTATTCAGGTGTACTGGAGAGGAGGCTACGCCGGATAGTCGAACCTCGGATTCAGGAGGAACAGTGTGGTTTTCGTCCTGGTCGTGGAACTGTGGACCAGCTCTATACTCTCGGCAGAGTTCTTGAGGGTGCATGGGAGTTTGCCCAACCAGTCTACATGTGCTTTGTGGACTTGGAGAAGACATTCGACCGTGTCCCTCGGGAAGTCCTGTGGGGAGTGCTCAGAGAGTATGGGGTACCGGACTGTCTTATTATGGTGGTCCGCTCCCTGTATGATCGGTGTCAGAGCTTGGTCCGCATTGCTGGCAGTAAGTCGGACTCGTTTCCAGTGAGGGTAGGACTCCGCCAAGGCTGTCCTTTGTCACCGATTCTGTTCATAACTTTTATGGACAGAATTTCTCGGCGCAGTCAAGGCGTTGAAGGGTTCCGGTTTGGTGGCCGCGGGATTAAGTCTCTGCTTTTTGCAGATGATGTGGTCCTGATGGATTCATCTGGCTGGGATCTTCAGCTCTCACTGGATCGGTTCGCAGCCAAATGTGAAGCGACCGGAATGAGAATCAGTACCTCCAAGTCAGAGTCCATGGTTCTCGCCCGGAAAAGAGTGGAGTGCCATCTCCAGGTTGGGGAGGAGACCCTGCCCCAAGTGGAGGAGTTCAAGTACCTAGGAGTCTTGTTCACGAGTGGGGGAAGAATGGATCGTGAGATCGACAGGCGGATAGGTGCGGCGTCTTCAGTAATGCGAACGTTGTATCGATCCGTTGTGGTTAAGAAGGAGCTGAGCCGGAAGGCAAAGCTCTCAATTTACCGGTCGATCTACGTTCCCATCTTCACCTATGGTCATGAGCTTTGGGTCATGACCGAAAAGATAAGATTACGGGTACAAGCGGCCGAAATGAGTTTCCTCCGCCGGGTGGCGGGGCTCTCCCTTAGAGATAGGGTGAGAAGCTCTGCCATCCGGGAGGAACTCAAAGTAAAGCCGCTGCTCCTTCAGATCGAGAGGAGCCAGATGAGGTGGCTCGGGCATCTGGTCAGGATGCCACCCGAACGCCTCCCTAGGGAGGTGTTTAGGGCACATCCAACCGGTAGGAGGCCATGGGGAAGACCAAGGACACGTTGGGAAGACTATGTCTCCCGGCTGGCCTGGGAACGCCTCGGGATTCCCCGGGAAGAGCTGGACGAAGTGGCTGGGGAGAGGGAAGTCTGGGCTTCCCTGCTTAGGCTGCTGCCCCCGCGACCGGACCTCGGATAAGCGGAAGATGATGGATGGATGGATGGACCACTAAGTTATAGATCAATCCGCCCTCCTTTTACGTGTCGTGTACTAACTCTGACAATACTGACTCGCCAACAGTCCCGGGATCTGTGTTCGTGATCAGCATTAAAAGACGTAAATCGACAATGACCGATCACATACTTTTTAACAGAAATCGTCCAAAACTGATGTATTCGCTGTGGTCTGTGAGTAAGTAAGTGAGTTAGTTATGAAAGTATTTTGATTCAACTTTGAGAACGTGTCAGAAATATGATTATAGGAACAAGTTAATTTATTTTATGGAGGGGCGGCATCATTTTGACTATTTTACCTTATGTTTATGTTACAAGTCTGAATTTCTCTGTGTGTGTATGTTGGCGGGGCAGCACGGTGTAACAGGGGTTAGTGCATGTGCCTCACAATACAAAGGTCCTGAGTAGTCCTGGGTTCAATCCCAATTCTGTGTGGAGTTTGCATGTTCTCCCCGTGACTGTGTGGGTTCCCTCCGGGTACTCCGGCTTCCTCCCACCTCCTGGGGATAGGTTGATTGGCAACACTAAATGGTCCCTAGTGTGTGAATGTGAGTGTGAATGTTTTCTGTCTATCTGTGTTGGCCCTGTGGTGAGGTGGCGACTTGTCCAGGGTGTACACTGCCTTCTGCCCAAATGTAGCTGAGGCACCAGTGCCCCCGCAACCCTGAAGGGAATAAGCGCTAGAAAATGAATGGATGGATGTTGGCAGTTCAGCCTCCACCTACAGAGACAAAAGGATTGGATGACTGACAATAGGCTGCACTCCGTTTATTTCATTCCGATATACAACAAACGTGAGACCGATGCAAAGAGTGAACCCTCTTACAGCCTGTTGAAAAGCTAGAAACAAAGAAAACACACACACCAACATGTCAATGTCATTTATCCTTTGATTAATTACCCCTTGTATTCAGTGAAGGAGTCTGTCTGTCTGCCTAACAGTAAGCAACATACTTCAAAAACTTCAAAAAGTGGGCTTTAATGAAACCTTTAGGAAATGGCAGAAATGAAATAAAAAATGATTACATTTTAGGGGTGATTCAGATCATTTCTACTTTGTTACCTTAGGTTCACATTACCTAGCTCAACTTCTTTGTACCTGTATGCCAGCAACCCCGCCTTCATCTGCAGAGATAAGGGGAGTGGATGACTGACTAAAGGGTTCACTCCATTTATTTCAGCAGCATAGCTCAAAAGGTTAAGGGAACATTTTCATTAAACTTTCAGGAAATGTCAGAAATGGGATAAGGAACAAGTGATTAGACATTGGGGGTTAGCCGAATCTTTGTCTGGATTCAACATTTTTGAAATAATTATTTCATTTACAAACCCCGTTTCATATGAGTTGGGACATTGTGTTGGATGTAAATGTCAACGGTCACTTGTCAAGGCGTAAAATCACGCATCGCGGATCTCTTTTTCCGCTTTGGCCCGGGTCTCTTGGTACTAACGAGGCAGCTCTAGGGGGTTTAACGTATTGACGAGGTCTTTACAATGATCCCCTCATGTGTGTAACCCAGGTAACACGCAATGGCGGGAGACACTGGTAAATGGTAAATGGGTTGTACTTGTATAAAGCTTTTCTACCCCTTTTTAAGGAGCCCAAAGCGCTTTGACAGTATTTCCACATTCGCCCATTCACACACACATTCACACACTGACGGTGGGAGCTGCCTTGCAAGGCGCTCACCAGGACCCATCAGGAGCAAGGGTGAAGTGTCTTGCCCAAGGACACAACGGACGTGACTAGGGTGGTAGAAGGTGGGGATTGAACCAGTAACCCTCAGATTGCTGGCACAGCCACTCTACCAACTTTGCCCAGCCGTCCCCCCCACACTGGACACAAAGAGGGCACGTAAAGCAGCGTAATTTCTCAAAATCCAAAGAAAAATGCGGGCCTACATGTCAACGAATCCTTTTCTTTGTAAGAAAATGTACTTTTCTTTCCCGTTTGACACCAAATATACTTAAATGAAGTGAAGTGAATAATATTTATATAGCGTTTTTCTCTAGTGACTCAAAGCGCTTTTACATAGTGAAACCCATTATCTAAGTTACATTTAAAGCAGTGTGGGTGGCACTGGGAGCAGGTGGGTCAAGTGTCTTGCCCAAGGACACAACGGCAGTGACGAGGATGGCGGAAGTGGGGATCGAACCTGGAACCCTCAAGTTGCTGGTACGGCCAATCTACCAAGTGCAATTATTGTTGTTGTTAATATGAATCATCTGATAGCACAAGCCCTATGGATAAAATACGGCCTATAGCTTGAAACAATAAAAAATAGAAATGGCACAATAGACATTTTTCCATCGTGCCCACAATATGTATCGCCATATCGCCCAGCACTACGGAAAACTACGGTGGCTGAGAAAGGTGACAACAAAAGCGAATGCCACAAGACAATATTTCATACCAAAGACTATAAAAATGGGAGCCAGTACCTCCCTGCTTGGTACTCAGCATCAAGGGTTTGAATTGGGGGTTAAATCACCAAAAATGATTCCCAGGCACGGCCACCGCTGCTGCTCACTGCTCCCCTCACCTCCCAGGGGGTGACCAAGGGGATGGGTCAAATGCAGAAAACAAATTTCACCACACCTATTGTGTATGTGACAATCATTGGTACTTTAACTTTTAACTTAATATTTATTACAACACAAAAACTTTCAGCTACAGCATGATTGCAAAAGCCACAATAAATACAAACAACACAAATCAATAATTTATAGCCACAACACAACTTTAAACAACATAAGACACGACTGACAAAACGAAAGTGACAGCAGAGCAAGTTACAGCGGCGCACCGACTCCCGGAACATAACAACATGAAGTGTGACAGCCAAGGAGAAGTCATTTCATTTGAAATAAATAATGGAAGAGATGGATAAAAGAGGCTATGGAAATTAGAAGGCAAGGGGCCAACACCATCAACAGGGATTAGGAAACAGACATACATGCTTTTGCACACCTTGGGTGGAGAACAAATACTGTATAGCCTGGTCGGGTATATTAGTTAGCAGGTAAATCTACTGTTAAATTGTTGGTTACTATACTTGAATTGAAAATTGTTTCAATTTTGAAAACAAGGTTTCCTCTTGTTAATTTAACATTAAGTGTTGGTTGCAATTGATTCTAATATTACGTGAAGGAATTGGCCATTAATTGGTGTTTTCCTGCCTCTTTGTATTCATAATTAGTTTATACATAATTCCCTTACAAGAACTAACGGGAATATAGGAGACTTTACCTGCGGTGTCCAGTATCCACTATTTATTTCACAGTCACACTGCTTGATTTTTTTGTTTTGCGAAAAAGTTTCTGAATCGATTTCAACTCACTTAATCGTTTCGGATTGAATCGTTCTAAAAAAAAAAAAAAAAAAAAAAAGAAAGATTGGTCCTGAATCGTATTAGCAACCACACAAATCAAATTGAATCAAATTGTTGTCAAAACGAGTCGTCACACCCCTACTTCTGCCGGTAAGCTGCACTCACTGCATATTTTTATGGAATTATCGTTATGATGTTTTGTAAAATATTATGAAATACTTATGAGTCTATATCGTCAGCCCCTAATTCTTCTAAACATACTATAATGTTGTCCTTCAAAGAGCGGTTAGCCATTTTGACACTTTGACTCCAATAGTGTTGAGAGCCTGGTATCATGTCTTGTGATCATGTTCTGTTTAGTCAAGTGGTTTGTTTCTGACTCCATTAGTTCCTGTTTTTGCACACCCTAGTTTATTTTAGTTTCCATGACAACTCATTAGTTTCACCTGCCTCATTTGTTTGAACTCACACACCTGTTTTTAATCATCTCACTATTATTGAAGCCTGTAGTTGCCAGGTAGTCGACCTGGCGGCATTACTCTAATGACATAATTCATCTCTTGCTCTGCCCACGTTGGATCTCTTGTGTTTGTTCAGTCCATGCCATATTTCTCGTCACCATAAGTGTTTTCGTTTCATGTTCATAGTTCTACCTTTGTGTTAGTTTTGTTCCGTGCAATAGGTTTTGTACCTCCACTGTGAGGGCCTTTTGTTTGTTGCTTTTGAGTTACAATTAAAATCATGTATTTACCTTTGAGCCATGTCCGGTCCAGTTCGTTTGAATTCCGGGAAAACAACCCTTGCAGCAAGCTGCGAAAGCCACGCAGCAAGTTGCACCAAAGTCCACGTTCTTACACTTGGTTAACACGAATATTACTGTAATCAACCCAAATTGGGATTTGGATGTGGTAAAAATGCATTCTCAGCGAGTGTGTTGTCCAAATAAATATATAAAAACATGTCCTCATTCGTGCTGGCACAGGGGTTACATGTGTTAAAGCAAAGTAAAGTAAAGTTAAAGTACCAAATATTGTCACACAAATTATTCTCTGCATTTGACCCATCACCTTTGATCACCCCGTGGGAGGTGAGGGGAGCGGTTGGCAGCAGCAGTGGGCAGCAGCGGTGCTGCGCCCGGGAATCATTTTTGGTGGTTTAACCCCCAATTCCAACCCTTGATGCTGACTGCCAAGCAGGGAGGTAATGGCTCCCATTTTTATAGTCTTTGGTATGACTCAGCTGGGGTTTGAACTCACAACCTACCAATCTCAGGGCGGACACTCTAACCACTCGGCCACTGCCTCACATTACGAAGATCCTGAGTAGTCCTGGGTTCGATCCCAAGCTCGGGATCTTTCTGCGTGGAGTTTGCATGTTCTCTCTGTGACTGAGGATTCATAACCTTATCTATTTAACCTAAATGAACAGAGGATGAACTGCTGCTTCTAGAAGCAAGCACGAAGAAGACGGTGAGACGTTGCAGCAGACAGAAGTGGAACTTTGAGACAAGCTATTTCAACATAAATGGATTGCTCGCCCAAAATTAACAGGAAACATCCCCGGCCACCTGGACCAGGCGAACAACTGTACATCGAGTGAGTCACTTTAAAATCCACCATGATACACGCAGCACGTCATGCGTGTTATATTGTGTATATTATATAAAAATACAATATAATATACTATTATATCGGGCTTCACGGTGGAAGAGGGGTTAGTGTGTCTGCCTCACAATACGAAGGTCCTGAGTAGTCAGTGTTCAATCCTGGGCTCGGGATCTTTCAGTGTGGAGTTTGCATGTTCTCCCCGTGACTGCGTGGGTTCTACTCCGGCTTCCACCTACTTCCAAAGCCATGCACCTGGGGATAGGTTGAGTGGCAACACTAAATGGTCCCTAGTGTGCGAATGTGAGTGTGAATGTTGTCTGTCTATCTGTGTTGGCCCTGTGATGAGGTGGCGACTTGTCCAGGGTGTACACCGCCTTTCGCCCGAATGCATCTTAGATAGGCTTCAGCAACCCCCGCGACCCCAAAAAAGGGACAAGCGGTAGAAAATGGATGGTTGGATATCCTCATTCTGAGAGCATTCTGAGTTCAAAATGAATTCCCAAAATCACACTTTCCAAATCTGCCTTTCTTTTCTTTCTATTTCTTTGGATTGGAGGATGCTTGGTGTAAGTCCTTTGATTTGAATTAAGAATCCAGCCGGAAGCCCTGAGCGCCCATCACTCCTACAACAATGTCAGAGATGAAATCAGCGATGCACGCTCCTCCAGGCTCCAGGCAACGCTTTGCTTAACCCTAACAAGCAAACAAACAGGCTTTGAATTCATTACAATTCAGTGCGTCTCCAAAGGCAAACATCAGAAAAGCTGGCCACTGCTTTTCGGTTTGTTCTTGGGTCTCTGGACTGTTTTGACTTGAACATGAATGTGCAGAACGGAGCAAACCTCAAAGAAACACTGTAATTACAAGTTCAAGTTCCTTTGAATGGCATTGGCAGTCTTGATCTTGCATATTATTGGAGGGAGGTGGGCCTCGCTTAAAAATAGGAAGGCCACATGGAGTTGATTTGGGGGTTATTACGTCGGGAGGCTGAGAGTGAGCCAGCATGTTTCCAAGCCGCAGTTACCATCAGTCATGAAAACAGCGAATGGGAGAAAAGGGAAATCACACGTAGCGAAGAGGGGGTCGGTCTTTCTGCTATGTCCTGTTTTGCCCATTACTACTCCGTAAGCTCACTCTAACTTACCTTTTGTTGATGCCAAAATGACATCCATCAAACAATTGAAATTATTCTGCCGTGTTGCTCGCCCTGAAACTGTGCACATGCTTTTAGCATCCGTAGAATTTATCTGTAAAGGAAATCCTATTTCCAGAGCAGACCAAAAGCATTATGAGTCACTGTGATGACTTAATAGCATCATCTTGTCCTCAAATTAGGGCTGAAAACTGTATCGCAATATCATTTTTTTATATTATTATATATATGTATTTATTAATTAATTTATTATGTATATTCAATATAGATATCTATGTTGATATTTATATTTTTATGACTTGTGGAAATTATGGACCAGGAGAAAAAATATATTAAATGTTAAAAAATATGTGTTGGCCCTGCGATGAAGTGGTGACTTGTCCAGGGTGTACTCCGCCTTCTGCCCGGAAGCAGCTGAGATAGGCTCCAGCTACCCCCCGCGACCCCAAAAGGGACAAGCGGAAAAAAATGGATGGATGAAAATGTTTTTCCAAATGTACCCTTCCTCTGTTTATAGTCACCTCAGCTATCAAGGCAGAAAGGAAATGAAGCGTCAACAAAACCATGGAAAACACTTAAAAACTTAATGGAAACAAAATTCTAAAATCACGTTAAACGCTTAACAATAACCTCTTAAAGGCCTACTGAAACCCACTACTACCGACAACGCAGTCTGATAGTTTATAGATCAATGATGAAATATTAACATTGCAACACATGCCAATACGGCCTCTTTAGTTTACTAAATTCCAATTTTATATTTTGCGCCGAAATATCCTGCTGAAACGTCTCGGTATGATGGCGCGGGACGTCACAGATTGTAGAGGACATTTTGTTCCAGCATCGTTCCCAGCTATTAAGTTGTCGGTTTTCATCGCAAAATTCCACAGTATTCTTGACGTCTGTGTTGCTGAATCTTTTGCAATTTGTTCAATGAACAATGGAGACATCAAAGAAGAAAGCTGTAGGTGGGAAGCGGTGTATTGCAGCCAGCTTTAGCAATACAAACACAGCCGGTGTTTCATTGTTTACATTCCCCAAAGATGACAGTCAAGCTTTACTATGGAACATAAATGTCAAGCGAACACGGTTGGATTGGACCACACACACAAAGTACAGTGTATTATGTGTATTAATAAAAAACATTTTACCATTCTGTATTCTGAAGGCGATCTATGTCGTGTGCTACTCCAGCATCAATATGCGTCCTCCTGACCGTCACCGTCAGCGTCGGGTTCAAAGCGGTATGGCTCTATCCCTTGCTGCGGTTGGGCCTGGCCAACTGGTCCTGCCACCCCAATGGCTGCCACGGCGCCTCTCACAGCATCTTCCCTATCTGAATCGCTCTCACTGCCCTCTTGTCTTTTTTTTTTTTCTAGTCCTTCACTCTCACTTTCCTCATCCGCAAATCTTTCATCCTCGCTCAAATTAATGGGGAAATCGTCGCTTTCTCGGTCCGAATCGCTCTCGCTGCTGGTGGCCATGATTGTGAAGTGAATTATATTTATTTAGCGCTTTTCTCTAGTGACTCAAAGCACTTTTACATAGTAAAACCTAATATCTAAGTTGCATTTAAACCAGTGTGGGTGGCACTGGGAGCAGCTGGGTCAAGTGTCTTGCCCTAGGATGGCGGAAGCGGGGATCGAACCCGGAACCCTCAAGTTCCTGGCACAGCCACTCTACCAACTGAGCTACTCCGCCCCAATGTTCAGATGTGAGGAGCTCCATGACCCGTGATGACGTCATGCGCATATCGTCTTGCTACTTCCGGTACAGGCAAGGTTTTTTTATCAGCACGAAAGTTGCAAACTTTATCGTCGATGTTCTCTACTAAATCCTTTCAGCAAAAAATATGGCAATATTGCGAAATGATCAGGTATGACACATAGAATGGACCTGCTATCCCCTTTTAAATAAGAAAATCGCATTTCAGTAGGCCTTTAACATTAAAGTGCAAAATAAGGAATATGTAAGAAATGCTTATTAAAGTGTAACAAAATAGTGCACAGTGTGAAAATGTAAAACGAGAAACCTGAGAAGAACAAAGTATGTGGTCTATGTCAGGATTCCCCAACCCTTTTTTCCACCGGTTTAATGCACGCATTATTTTCACAGACCTGCTTTCTATATGTGGCAGATATAAACAGCAAAAAAATGTGTATGAAAAATGTACCCGTGGTTGGGGGCGTGGTTAAGAGGGGAGGAGTATATTTACTGCTGTTGTGTGCGCAGTTGTGCACTGCACTTTCTAAAAGCCGTAGATGTTATTGTCACATATGCATGATTGATTGATTGATTGAAACTTTTATTAGTAGATCGCACAGTACAGTACATATTCCGTACAATTGACCACTAAATGGTAACACCGCAATACGTTTTTCAACGTGTTTAAGTCGGGGTCCACGTTAATCAATTCATGGTACAAATATACGTATACTATCAGCATAATACAGTCATCACACAAGTTAATCATTATAGTATATACCGTACATTGAATTATTTACAATCCGGGGGGTGGGATGAGGAGCTTTGGTTGATATCAGTACTTCAGTCATCAACAATTGCATCAACACAGAGAAATGGACATTGAAACAGTGTAGGTCTTACTTAGTAGGATATGTACAGCCAGCAGAGAACATAGTGAGTTCCGATAGCATTACAGCAAGTAAATACATTAGAAGTACATTTGATTATTTACATTAGGTTATTTATAATCCAGGGAGATGGGATGTAAATGGAGGAGGGTATTAGTAAAGGGTTGAAGTTGCATGGAGGTGTTGTGGTGCATGAACAGTAGATGGCAGTATTGTCCTGTTTAAGAGTGTCACATGCTGTTTATGGCGGATGAGCTGCCTTACGGTAGACGTAAACGTGACTGCTGTTGTTGTGTGTTGTTACTGCGCTGGGAGGACGTTAATGAAACTGCCTAACAATGAACCCACATAAGAAACCAAGAACTCACCCTTGTTCATTCTACAGTTATAACATCATTATATTTATGTTTGTATGTATGTATATATATATATATATATATATATATATATATATATATATATATATATATATATATATATATATGCACGGTATGTATATGTGTAGCTGATATCATTTAGTTTTTTTTGAGACTGCAACCAGTGGAGACTGAATAAACAGCACCTCTGCTGGTCACAGCCCAGTAATGCATTCAATTTTGCCTCCATTTGCTGTATTAACCATCAATTCCAGACTATAGATATCATTCTAAAGAATCTATTTAAGAATAACGTACATATACTATAACATGAAACCTTTCTTTAGTTCCTTTTTTATATATATCTTTTTTAAATTTCAAGCAATAAAAGACAAACACAGATATGAAAACACAAACCTGATCAAAGTCATACGTCTTAAAATTGCCATCCTAATTAAAGCTGGGCATATTGATTTAAATATCAATACTATTGATATTGATATTTTGGTTGGTATTAGTATGGGATTGATACTTGCGTGTTGGGATTGATAGTTTTGATGCAGTTTATAGTTTACAGAAAATGACCCGTCCAGCAAATGACTCGACTTCATGCGACCACAGCACAGCAGCGTCTCTTCTCTTCGGTCCGTGCAAACAAAGCACTTCTCTTGCACTCTGCATCTCACTTAGACACACTGTGCCCATCTCATCCCTGCTGTCTACTCACTACTGATTCACCAAATATTCACCAATATATCTGCCAGGAACTTATTTCTGTTGTTTTTGTTGACATTTTTATATTAACATTTTTTGTACATTTTTGACATTTTACTTCAGTAAATCTTTTCTTGAATAATTGTGTGTGTCGAACATAAGGGGCCTAGCACGGTAGACAATGGTTAGCACTCGTGCTTCATAGCAAGACGATCCTGGGTTCCATTCCGTGTGGAGTTTGCATGTTCTCCCCATGACTGCGTGACGTATAGTTCATTAAAAAAAAAATCAAGTAAGAGGCAAATTTACAAAATCATTAAATGTTTATGACATTTCAAGTCAATCTATCAACAAGTAACTGATACTAGCTATGTTCGTAGCTGATACTAGCTGTAGCTAGTATCGACAATAATTTTTTTATTTACTTGGAATCGGATTGATATCAAAATTCCCATTAATACCTACTCCTACTCTTAACTCCTCCTTTGTTTGCTAATTTGTCCAGTGCCATCGCTTGTTTGAATGTATAACTGTAGACCCGAAAACGGTCTTTTATGCAGGTCCAGACTATAATATGCCTATATATATTTTTTTTTTAGTCTGATTCATTCCTTTAGGTCAAAATCGACAATCAGTCTTTTTACAAACTGAAAGTAACAGACACAGGAGGCTCCTGTCCTATAACTATACTCCTTAACTCATTGTTAAAATCATGTAAGGACACAGAATAAAAAAAAAACATTAAACTTACAGTAATTATTGAAAATATATGAATTTGTTCTTGTAAAACTGTCCAATAAATATTTGACAATCCAATACAACATAAAACAGACATGCAGTGTTATATTAGAATATAGCATTTCCAGTGTTACAATTCCTGCTCATCTTTTCTTTATCTTCAACTCCAGCATGCAGGGAACATTGTCCAACTATTGACAGTTTCATTTCTGCATGCCCGATTTAATTATTTTCTGAATTGGAGGCAGCAGACCATGACATTGTCCAAATAGCAAACATTTGTACAGACATTTGCCAATATATATTTCCCTTGACACCTGTTCAGATGGAATATCATCTGGATATGGCTGGATTTATAACAATCAGTCATCGGACACATATAATGTAATTTATTTTCTCTCTCTTTTTTTATATTGATTTGTGCTTTGGTGACAAAAAAACAACAAGATATCCGAAAACTCAAAAAAGCATTTACTGCCATTTTGCTTCTTGTAAATTGTGGATTCACCAAGTAAGGATGGGTACCAAATTCGGTACTTTTATAGGCACAGACCGAATGCCATTGGTACTAGCGGGTAACATTTCACAAACAATCTAACAATGCCATATTTTGATACCTTTGATGCTGAGGATTTTTTGATTGATCGATTGATACTTTTATTAGTAGATTGCTTAGTTCAGTACATATTCCGTACAATTGACCACTAAATGGTAACACCCGAATAAGTTTTTCAACATGTTTAAGTCGGGGTCCACGTTAATCAATTCAAGGTCAATCAATTCACATCCAGTTGCAGACTCGGCCGGCCTAAAGACTTTGCAGGCAAACACGCACTCAAGCGGTACTCAAACGGACTCAGCTAAAACGCCCCTAGGTAATGTTGCAATTTTACATGCCAAAAAGCAAGTATGCCTGATAGAAAACAGTGAAACGCATAGTAAGGCTCCACTTTTCAAAATGTGCTCGCTAGATTTGTCGAAGACATGCTACTTATCAGCTTTACCTATTGTACATGACAATTTCAAAGCCTTCAAATTTGATAATGAAACTACAACTAACATGTTACAATCCAACAGCAGGTGTGTAAGACGTACAACACTTATAGTATAAACACTATTTAAGGCGCACAAAACACTAGCTTCAACTTATTGACGACGGCGATCCCTTGTAGACTATACACCGTAGCCGATACACTACTGCCAACTAATGTCTTGGTATTGCACCTGCATGAAAAGTCTACTATATAATACTTGCAAACGACACACAAAAGTGTAAGCAATTCAAGATACAACAACTGGACTGTACAGTTATCATTATTATCTCACTGTAATGAAATTGAATACAAATTATGAATTAATAAAAAAAAACAATGACATTGTATTCATAAATCAATTAAAATGTATTAACACATGAACACATACTAATTGATACTGTTGAGTAGTGGTATCAATTCCTAAGTAACAGGAATTTGTACTGCATCGATCAGAAAGGTACCTTATCCCTACCACCAAGCACTATTTTATGTCTTGTAAACAAAACACAAATGAGTTCAATCGGTGTTATGAGTGTGATGTGTGATTTGTTTCAGCACTAAATCATGGATTCCTGTATTGTCTTTTTTAATAAGTTGTAAAAAAAAACAACAAAAAAAACTCAGTGTCTCACAGCCATCTTTCACAATGTTCCACTGATATAAATCTCCACATTTTACATTATGTTGCATGAGATGGTTAGGAACCATAGTTTAACCATAGAGAAGTAAACTAGGTCATTGAAAGATCAAATATTTCTGCAACACAGCTACTACCCACTTTACATATCCACCTGGAGTTGGAGGACTTACTTGATGGCAGGCAGAAACCCCCGAGCAAATAGGGAACCAGCCCACAGTTGTCTTCTCCATTTTTCACATTGTTGCGAGATGCCTTCTCTAGTGACGTGCATTCATGGAAGAAAAAAGGAATGATAAAATAATATATGTCCTTGTACCTTTTGTTATAAATATATTTAATGTATATTGTCATTTACATTGATTTATTAAAACAGTGTATTTATTATTTTGTTAATCCATGTATTATTAAATGCAGAAATGGCTGAATTTACAATTTTTTCTGATCAAATTTGATAATGCAATCTGGGGTTGTCCCAATACCAATATTTTGGTAGTGGTACCAAAATGTATTTCGATACTTTTCGAAATAAAGGGAACCACAAAAAAATGGCATCATTGGCTTTATTTTAACAAACATTTTTACGGTACATTGAACTTATGATTTTTATTGCAATCGAAAAACAATGTTGGCCTTAAATAAAATAGTGAACATACGAGACAACTTGTCTTTTAATAGTAAGTAAGTAAACAAAGGCTCCTAATTTGTCTGGTGACGTATGCAGTAACATATTGTGTCATTTCACATTGTATTATTTTGTCAAAATCATAAAGGAAAAGCTGTATAAATCTAGCTTGCCTCTGGTGAGGGCGGTCGCAATTCTCTACGTTCCCTCCTTCCCTGCTTGCTCTCTGCGTCTTGTCTTTGTCTGAAAATTTTCAAGCCTCTTTCTTTGCGCTGTCCTCTAATCCAAATGTCAATATGAATATGATCAGCTGGACTCTTGACGCAATTGACACAGTCTTTTCGACAAGGAAAAGAGGTTCGTGGGAGCCTGGCTGCCCTGATGGAACCATCGCTGCGGGGTACGTGAGAGACTCCTGGAATACATGGTGGATCATGTGCCTCTCAGCCCTTTCCATCGAGGACGTCAAAGACATCTACCTATTTGGAGCTGTGATCGCGGGGCACTTGCTGATTGGGCTGGGCATTGCTCTGGTGTATCGACAAATTCGGAAGACGATGGCAGCCACTCAAGGGGCCCAACGGCTGTTCAACGCAATGGAAGAACTGGGTCGGGCTGTGGGAACACAGACTGGGGCGATTTCTGAGTTGAGTCGCAAAATGGATCTCATCTTGGAAAAGTTTGCAGAGAAGGAATAATTAATTGGAATTGAAGAAATCCAGCAAGGACAAACAGAGGAGATAAGTCACTATTTTTGTCTTCTCGAAGAAAAACAACTTCTTAATCTACGATTTGGACTCCCTTTAATGGACTTGACACAGGGACAGGCTGTTCTGAAGAAAATCCCCCGAGGACTCCTTAAAGATAGACGCTTTTGACCTTTCTTTTTGTCAACAACACCTGCAGTCGAAGTTTGATCGGCCTCAGGCATACAAAAACATTCATCATCTCCCCCAAGTTAATTGGGCATATATGCACACATGACCCCCACCCTTGAAATAAAAGCCTTCACCACTGCTTAATTCCTCTGGGGCTGTGGATGGCTGAGCAGCGCTATACAGCGGCAGCGAGACTCCTCAAACCCACCCCCTCCCTCTGTTGCAAGTTGGTGTGATATACGTACCATGTCTAAATGTGTGCCATGCTATGTGAGATTTTTTCCTTGGACTCAGTCTGGACCCCTCCTGAGGGTGTAGCCTTAGACTGATATTTTTTTTACTACCCCCTCTCTCCCAATGTCACCCATTTCTCACCTTTTTAAGGAGCGCCGTAAGTGGCTGATCCGTTGGCAGTCTCGTCTTGTCCTCCCCTGTAATGTATTTCTGCTCTTAGCGGGACTTGTACCAAAAAAATCAATCTCGTTGTACTTGTGCAATGACAATAAAGATCTATTCTATTCTATTCTATAAATGGATTGTTAATCCAGTTCTTCATTTACTGTTAATATATGGTTATTTTCCGTTTCAACATGTTCCAACTACACTTCTGTTAAAATTTAATAATCATTTCATTATTTCGTTATTTGGATGCTTTATATTAGTTTTGTATGATACAACATATTTAAGTATCAATTTGATACCAAGTAGTTACAAGATCATACATTGGTCATATTCAAAGTCTTAATGTGTCCAGAGATGTATTTCCTAACTTTATAAACATAACATACATTTTTTTTTAAAAGAAAAAAGATTTTGTGACAATAAAAAATTTGTCAATAAACCAAAATATGCGGTCCTCTCCAAGGTTTCTCATAGTCATTGTCATCGACGTCCCACTGTGGTGAGTTTTTCCTTGCCCTTATGTGGGCTCTGTACAACGGATGTCGTTGTGGCTTGTGCAGCCCTTTAAGACACTTATGAATTTGGGCTATATAAATAAACAGTGATTGATTGATTGAATGAAAATATGTTCCAGACTAAAAATCCCTTTTTATACTTTATTGCTCGCTGGTGTTACCATATCTAAGTTATCGTGTAGAAATAGGGTGAAAAACCTCCAAAAGTAAATTTCTTTCTCTCACCTTGTTACAAAAGAGGCCAGTTAGAAAAATAGATGTTGGTTATAGAGAACATTGAAACCCTTTATTTATTGAATGAAAAATATAGAAATTCAATGATTATCCTCAAAGCAAACTGTAACCTGCTACCCAAGAATGTACTATAGAGCAATCCTTCACAACAAAAGAGGAGTAATATAACTTAAGAGAAAAATTTAACTTGAAGGGAACCATTATGCAAAACCAACTTTTCTTACTTACTTACCTGTTTTTGTGTATTTGGGATCTGCATGTGTCCTACAAGATATGTTTAAAAAAAATTTGCATTTTTCCAAACTTTCTCTAAAGAAGTCTTATGTAATTTATCTAAGTTGTGACGTTTTTCCCTTTGGTGGCGTTAGCGCATATCTCATATCCAAGAGCTTTGCGTGAGTCCGCTATTGTAGTCTGAAGTTGTAGTCAATAATCTTCTTCTTTCTTTTCCTCTATCCTCTGGTTGTGGGGCAGAATGGCTCGTACATGCACACGCATCTTCCGCGATGGCCATTTGTAATACAAACAAGCGTTTGGTTTGAACTTATATCTGTCAGTCAACTCAATATAGAAGCGCAGAAAAATACAACATGGCTGTCGGGAAGAAGATGCTGTCAAAGTGGAGGCACTTAAATAATACAAACCCCGTTCCCATATGAGTTGGGAAATTTTGTTAAATGTAAATATAAACGGAATACAATGATTTGCAAATCCTTTTCAACCCATATTCAATTGAATGCACTACAAAGACAAGATATTTAATGTTCAAACTCATAAACTTTTTTTTTTTTTTGCAAATAATAATTAACTTAGAATTTCATGGCTGCAACACGTGCCAAAGTAGTTGGGAAAGGGCATGTTCACCACTGTGTTACATCACCTTTTCTTTTGACAACACTCAATAAACGTTTGGGAACTGAGGAAATTAATTGTTGAAGCTTTGAAAGTGGAATTATTTCCCATTCTTGTTTTAGGTAGAGCTTTAGTCGTTCAACAGTCCGGGGTCTCCGCTGTCGTATTTTATGCTTTATAATGCGCCACACATTTTCGATGGTAGACAGGTCTGGAGTGCCGGCGGGCCAGGAAAGTACCTGCACTCTTTTACTACGAAGCCACGCTGTTGTACACTTGTCTTGCTGAAATAAGCAGGGGCGTCCATGATAACGTTGCTTGGATGACAACATATGTTGCTCCGAAACCTGTATGGACCTTTCAACATTAATGGTGCCTTCACAGATGTATAAGTTACCCATGCCTTGGGCACTAATACACCCCCATACCATCACAGATGCTGGCTTTTGAACTTTGCGCCTATAACAATCCGAATGGTTATTTTTGTCTTTGTTCTGGAGGACACCATGTCCTCTGTTTAAAAATATAATTTAAAATGAGGACTCGTCAGACCACAGAACACTTTTCCACTTTGCATCGGTCCATCTTAGCTGAGCTCGGGCCCAGCCAAGCCGGCGGTGTTTCAGGATATTGTTGATAAATGGGTTTGGCTTTGCATAGTAGAGTTTTAACTTGCACTTACAGATGTAGCAACCAACTGTAGTTACTGACAGTGGTTTTATGAAGTGTTCCTGAGCCCATGTGGTGATATCATTTACACACGGATGTCGGTTTTTGATGCAGTACCGCCTGAGGGATCAAAGGTCCGTAATATCATCGCTTACGTGAAGTAATTTCTCCAGATTCTCTGAACTTTTTGATGATTTTACGCACCGTAAATGGTAAAATCCCTAAATTCCTTGCAATAGCTCGTTGAGAAATGTTGTTCTAAAACTGTTCGACAATTTGCTTACAAAGTGGTGACTCTCGCCCCATCCTTGTTTGTGAATTATTTAGCATTTCAGGCAAGCTGCTTTTATACCCAATCATGGCACCCAACTGTTCGTTACAGCCGTAGTTTGTATAATTGCAATGTGATAACGGTGATATTACTAGATGCGAAAAGTTGGTCAAATCCTCTCTGAAAGCCTAAGTCTGAAATGCACGGCCTGCCACTGCATTAAAAGATATTATTCATGTTATTTTTTGTAAATATGCATGTAATGTACTGACACGATGCAATATTAAACATGTTATTAGTTAGTTGTTTATCAAGAGTGGCAGCAGAGTAATTTACACACATGTAGGCTCAGACTACATTCTGATTTTATTATTTAATGATGGCAATTTTATTTTTCTATTTTTCACAAAACAAATCCTTTGCTCTGACAGCACGTGTTGATGCTTTTGACACTCTCATGAATTATTAGCGGAGCAGAGTTGACGCCGTCTTACGCGGTATAGCCGGGCCTGTACCAGAATGTACTCCATGTGTACAGGGAAGGAGCGTCTGAAGAAGACTGTATGAAAATGACAGGACTAGCAGCTGTTAACGTATGTCGGAACATTGTAACTTGAGAATTCTCTCACTGGTTCTGACAAAGGCTGTTTTTGTGTGTACTGTGTGTACTCCCCAACCCTCAGTGATTGGGCTTGGATTTTGGCGAGCTATTAGTTCATGGCCTCCTGGTTATTTTATCTGCAGACAGACCAAGATCAAATTTAAAGATAGCTCTTTGAGCAAATGTTATCGTTAATTAAATCTCTTCGTCATCCGATGTCAGAGAAAATGTTCTATTTTATGTTCAGCACGAATATTAGTTAATAACCGTCCTTAATGTTTGCTCCAAGCCCAGTGTGTGCTGTTTAAACATTTTCATCCCACTCCCCATTATCATACAATAGCTCAATTGGTATTACAGTATATAACCTTAGTTTCTGTGTGTCTTCCAAAGGGAGAATGCTGCAACCATATAATTATAATTAATTTCCGCTGCATTCAGAATCAAGCAGGCCAATTTTCCGTTCATTTGCTAAATGTGTCTTTATTGTTTAAAGTGCTGCTGAGGGAACAAAAAGCCTTTTGCTCTCCAAACTCTTGTAAACATTTTATGAGATTTGGTCAGTGTAATACCCAACATATTTATGTGTAAAATGCTTTCTGTAGTCAACTTGCTTTTTCTATGCATTTCATAAAAACATTCATAATTTGTGAGCCACCCTTCCAGCTTGTGTGGCTGTGCGATAGAAGGTTGGGTAAACCTAACTCCCCGGCACTTAAAGAGCTGCGCTGGACAAAAAGTTGACGCCCAGGCTTTTAGCTCATTGGTTAGCACTGATGACGATCAAAACCTGGTTGCACAACGCCACCAGTGCCGACATAAAGAGTAGTAACCAGATAAAACTAAAATTGGTTGGTGTATAATTGCGGTGCTAATTGAATGCACATTCAGCCACCTGAAGGTAAAGGTAAAGGTGAAGGTGAAGGTTGCCCACATATGCAGTCCTCTCCAAGGTTTCTGATAGTCATCACTGTCACCGACTTCCCACTGGGTGTGAGTTTTCCTTGTCCTTATGTGGGCTCTACCGATGATGTCATTGTGGTTTGTGTTGTGGTTTGTGCAGCCTTTTGAGACCTTAGTGATTTAAGGCTATATAAATAATCATAGATTGATTGATTGATTGATATTCTACAAGTAATGTTTTTACAGCAGCCTTAAAATCAAACCTCGTTTCCATATGAGTTGGGAAATTGTGCTAGATGTAAATATAAACGGAATACAATGATTTGCAAATCATTTTCAACCCATATTCAGTTGAATATGCTACAAAGATAACATATTTGATGTTCAAACTGATGAACATTTTATTTTTGCAAATAATCATAAAGTTTTGAATTTGATGCCAGCCACATGTGATAAAGAAGTTGGGAAAAGTGGCAATAAATACTAATAAAGTTGAGTAATGCTCATCAAACACTTATATGGAACATCCCACAGGTGTGGGTCAAAGGTCCGTAATATCATCACTTATGTGCCGTTATTTCTCCAGATTCTCTGGACCTTTTGATGATTTTACGGACCGTACATGGTAAAATCCCTAAATTCCTTGCAATAGCTTGTTGAGAAATGTTGTTCTAAAACTCTTTGACAATTTACTTACAAATTGTTGACCCTTGCCCCATCTTTGTTTGTGAATGACTTATTATTTCATGGAAGCTGTTTTTATACCCAATCGTGGCACCCACCTGTTCCCAATTAGCCTGCACACCAGTGGGATGTTCCAAATAAGTGTTTGATGAGCATTCCTCAACTTTATCAGTATTTATTGCCACCTTTCCCAACTTCTTTGTCACGTGTTGCTGGCATCAAATTCTAAAGTTTATGATTATTTGCACACAAAAAAAATGTTTATCAGTTTGAACATCAAATATGTTGTCTTTGTAGCATATTCAACTGAATATGGGTTGAAAATGATTTGCAAATCATTGTATTCCGTTTATATTTACATCTAACACAATTTCCCAACTCATATGGAAACGGGGTTTGTAAATCAAGTCCTTACCTGCAAGTCCTGTCCGGATTCGTCCTTTGCATCCTGGGAGAGCAAAATCCCGCATCATCATGCGACCGGGTCATGACACTCTACTGTATGATTTGGTGTTCATATAGATATATATATACAGTATTTTATTGTTAAATACTGTATGTGCACTATTTTAAAAAGTGAATCCTATCTAAGGAAAGGAAGCTAAGAAATGGCTGTCCTTATTTGCATCACACACATTATTCACCAACATTGCCTTGTTCTCATGCCACACGTTTAACAAAAGCTACATAAACAAGTTACTATATTAAATGACAGTTGTACAGAATAGTACAGTATTTAACTGTAAAACACTGTTTTTTGCAGTAGTGTACAATTTTGAGGGAGACGAAGCACTGTTTCTTCTGGTAGGGCAGAGCTTGACATGGTGGTGGTATTTAAAATAAAATTTGTATATTATTAATATAGTGTGTGTCTATACTGCATGTCTAGTTGATAGATGACAAGGTTGTGTTGCCATAGCGCCAGTAGTATTAATTATATCACAATCACATGCGACACATCATTGTTGTCAGCTGTTGCGTGCCGTCTTTTTTTTTACCGTCACGTACGTGCCTTATGGGGCAAAAACAGGGCAGGAAGGAGGTGGCGACGTCATTCACCGGTACGAGTTTGCGGTTTCTTTTGCCTCACGTCAACGACGAGGGGGTTTTCAGTAGGTTGCAAGAACTAATCGATTAAAATCGATTATAAGAATAGTTGCCGATTAATTTAGTCATCGATTCGTTGGATGTATGCAATGAGCATGCGCTGAGGCTCTTTTTTATTTTATTTTAATTTTTTTCCCCTAAACCTTTAATTCATAAACTGCAACATTTACAAACTGCTGAAAAACAATAATCAAAATAAGTACAAAAACAGTACAAAACAGCACCAGGGTGGCGCTGAGGCTACGTCTCATGAGGTGGCAGTAAGCCAGCCAATGGTGTGTCATGTGCAGCTCACTTGACCATGCAGTCTCATTTGCTTGGAAACATTGGAAAAATGGCGGAAAACAGTACCGATAGTTAGGCGCAGAAACATCTGGAGGTTAATGTTGTATTGGAGAAAAGCGTACGACCTAAGTCGTCAAAAGTGTGGGAATACGTCACTTTAAACACTGCAAAGAAGACCGTTTCCTGCAAATGTGCAGCATGGACCTCGCATGGCACGGAAGTACTACATCGCTTCGGCAGCACTTGAAGAGGAGGCATGTGGGATCCATGGATGAAGAGAACTCACGGTACGTAACTTTTTAAGTCCATCGTCCGAGTACATTGATCCGTTGTGTCCGTCTTTATGTGTTTATAATATTTTGTTATCGAGAAAAACATTTTCAGGAAGCGCAGCAGCAACTGTTGTGTAATAACTTTCAGAATGTTAGGAATGTTTTGGATAGTGCGACGTCTTCATTTTCTGTGTTGTTTTGAGTCGCAACAGGCATTCATAAGTTCATCTTTTTTGTGGGGAACGTTAACGTTAAGTCTTTGTTGCAACGCAGGGCTGATAATGTGTCTGCGGCACATTTGAATCCGTTTTGAGGAAGAAAACGCACGGTTACCAATTTGGAAATAATCATAACGGACAGAAATATCTCAGGTTGGTTTCATAATGGATCAATGTACCCGATAAAATATATAAATATATTTAGATTTGAGGGACATTTTAGTATAACTAAACAATATCAAGGTGCTGGAATATTACATGCTATTATTATTCAGTGGCAGGCTAAAATGAATCCTTTATTATTCAGAACAGAAACGTGCACAATATCTGATCCAGTTCTGATCTTATGAGTTACATGTCTGTGTTATTATTGGTGTATTCTGCAACTACAATGTCCATTTATTTAATTTAGCTGTTTTTTTCAATGTGGTGGCATATTTGTATTTTACGTCAGAAATTGTTAATACAATCAACTGGGTATGTATTGAGTTACATGTAAATGATGCTACTATGTACGTTCATAATGTGGTTTCTCTCATTTCAGAAAGAAACAAGCCAGTATTAGCGACTTGGTACAAAGGAAGGTCTGCAAACCACGGCAAGCGGCTGCACTGACTGATGCTATCCTGAATATGTTGGTAACTGACATGAGGCCACTATCATGGGTGGAGGATGAAGGTTTTAGACAAATGATTCACGTCCTCAACCCTAGTTACACTCTTCCCTCGAGAAAACCATTTTACCAAACTGATCGGGAGGAAGTACGAGCAGACATTCCATGCAGTGTAGAATGACATAAAAGCCACCCAGAGCAAAATTGCTCTCACTATTGATGTGTGGACAAGTGTCGCCACGGAAGCCTACCTTGGCAATGCATGCCACTACATTGGAGACGAATGGAACATGAAGTCAATCTGCCTTACGACCATGCCACTAGAGGAAAGACATTCAGCATCCAACATTGCAGAATGGTTGGAATAGGTAGGAGCCAGGTTTGAAATTCCCCTAAGCAAAATTGTTGCTAATTTGCATGACAATGGTGCACTTAAAAAAAAAAAAACATTTTTGTAAAACTTGCCTTGTTTTATTTGGCAAGTCGAAAGGACATGGTGCCAGTATGCTGTTTTTTGAATAAAGTATTGGAAAGGATAGAAATGTAGTTTGTCTGTTTTATCCGATTATTAATCATTTAATAGAAGTAATAATCGACAGATTAATCGATTATCAAATTAATCGTTGGTTGCAGCCCTAGTTTTCAGACTTTACCACTCTGGGGCCTGTTCTCAAAATCTTTTGTTTCAGCTTACCCAGAAAGTTTTTTTACATGGAGTAAAAAGCTGAAGCAATATGTATCTTTAACGTTTCCACCTAAACACATGTTTCCGAGTGGGAAGAAAATATGTCGTATTGTTTGTGCTATGGCACCATCATTTGAGTGGTGCAGGCTTAACGTCTACAGTTTGTACAATGTTTCCTTCAGTTGAGTGCCATGAACTGGAAGTACATTAGTGCTGTTCCTTCTACTAGTCCTCCACAGCGTTGCCACATGAATGGTTTCTTAACTCATCCCTCCAAGTAATGTTTGTAAGTTTTACAATATAACTAAAACAATTCACACCTACCGGTACTAAACCGTCACATGTCTGATAGTAGTGTCTATGAATGTTCTCATGCATCCAGGTCATTGTAATCTCGGGGCATTCAATCAATCGCAACTGTACTGTTTGGTTTGTCTTGGAAGACTTAGATTGGTCAGATTTAGTCTTACCAATCTAAGTCTAAGACTAGATCTGACCAATATAAGTCTATGAGCATGAACTGATGAAGCCTACTTGGATTTGAGGCTAAAACGTTTGGTTTGTCTTCGAAGACGTTTCGCCTCTCATCCGAGTAGGCTTCATCAGTTCATGCTCATAGACTTAGATTAGTCAGATCTAGTTTTAGACTTAGATTGATAAGACTATATCTTAGACTTAGATTGATAAGACTAGATCTGACCAGTCTAAGTGTATGAGCATGAATTGATGAAGCCTACTCGAATTAGTGATACTGTAGCATCTTCTAAGACAAACCAAACAGTCCAGTTGGATCGACTGAATGCCCTGAGGTTTGATAGTAGTAATTGCATGCATATTTTTATGTGCTATTGTAATGTAACCAAGATAGCATCGTTAGCATTAGCTAATATGCTACCATGTTTACAAGGGTCTATGTTAGTATAGTTAACTTAGAGTGGCATTCTTTTTGTGTTTTTTCAGTTTTACAAATTCTTCAGTAAATTCACCAAAACATCACCCTGGAGTTATTGAGTCTGTTTAGCTAATTAGACAGCGAGCTTTCTCAGCTAGTGAGTCCATTACGATTACTTCTGTTGTGTTTGATCAGTCTTTGTACTTTCATGTTACAGCCGCCGTTTGGAAACAATTTAGATATGTAATAAAACATTTAAAAAAATCTATTTTTGTACATGATTCATTTCGCAACATATACAGGTATGTCTTTGGCCTTATAGAGTGGTGTGGCTAATGTATGGAAAACATTGTTTTTTTCCTAAAATTTTGTAAATGCAGCTTATATACCGGTATGCTCTACAGTCTGTAAAATACGGTAATAGTTGAACTTAACTGAAAATAAATTGCCATTGTATTGATTTGCCTTTTACAAAAATGTACAAGTTCCATTTTTAAAAGTACTGGTTCAGGCACTCTTTAGGGCGTCTACACAGTTTTTAAAGTACTCGTTTGGTGCTTGTATGAATTAAAATGTGAACAATACTCATCCCCAGTTTAAATCCAGCATATGCAGGACTAGACTGCTTGGAATGACCACTGTAGCCAGCCAGCCATAAACGACTGATTGACAATTTAAAAACTTTAAAACATTTACTAATCCAAACAACTTCACAAGCATCATAGCTATGTGGCTGCTTGCTTTCAGCGCGATTCATTATTAGGAAGAGCAAACTGTAACAATCAAATTTTTTTTTCAATTAGTTGACTTTAAGGCCTATTGAAACCCACTACTACCGACCATGCAGTCTGATAGTTTATATATCAATGATGAAATATTAACATTGCAACAAATGCCAATACGGCCTTTTTAGTTTACTAAATTACAATTTTAAATTTCCCGGGAGTTTCTTCTTGAAAACGTCGCGTAATGATGACGTGTACGCGTGACGTCACGGACTGTTAGGAAATATTAGCGCTGCACACACACACAGCTAAAAGTTGTCTGCTTTAACCGCATAATTACACAGTATTTTGGACATCTGTGTTGCTGAATCTTTTGCAATTTGTTCAATTAATATCGGAGAAGTCAAAGTAGAAAGATAGAGTTGGGAAGCTTTAGCCTTTAGCCACACAAACATACGGTGATTCCTTGTTTAAAATTCCCGGAGGTGAAACTTTACTATGGATCAGAGTCAGGTCAAGCATACATGGATCCCGACCAAATGTCAACCAGGAGGTTTTGGTGAGAAAATTGTGTTAAAAAGTCGCTTCTTACCGGAGATCAGCTGAGCTTGTGCCATCCATAAAGCTGCATCGACTTCCATCAGACACTGGCCTCAAGACACCCGTGGACACACACCTCCGACTATCAGGTACTGTTAAACTGACTAAAACATTAGCAACACAATAGAAAGATAAGGGGTTTCCCAGAATTATCCTAGTAAATGTGTCTAAAAACATCTGAATCCGTCCCAATGCAATAGCGTTTTTTTTTTTAACTTTTTTTTTTTTTTTTCTAGTCCGTAGTTATCAATATCCTCAAACATGAATCGTTCATCCTCGCTCAAATTAATGGAGAAATTGTCGTTTTGTCGGTCCTAATAGCTCTTTTTGTTGCAGGTTCCCATTAAAAACAATGTGTATATGTGAGGAGCCATCAACGGGTGACGTCATCGTCTGCGACTTCCGGTAAAGGCAGGGATTTTCTGTTAGCGACCAAAAGTTGCGAACTTTATCGTTGATGTTCTCTACTAAATCCGTTCAGCAAAAATATGGCAATATTGCAAAATGATCAAGTATGACACATATAATGGACCTGCTATCCCCGTTTAAATAAGAAAATCTCATTTCAGTAGGCCTTTAAGTTGACTAATCACAGCATCCGTAGAGCACAGTTGCACATTTTCATGCAGTATATCACATAGAAAGAGTCTGATGAAGTTTTGCGCAAGTTAGCTTAGAGCCTCAGGCTTCTGTCATTTGTTTGACAGTAAAGAGGATAGCATTTGCCGCCTCTTCCGTGGTACAAATGACTGAATCAGGTAATACACAGGGCTGCGTACACACACAGATAAATCCTTACAGAGTTGTTTTTGTGAACCCACATTATACGTTTCCTTCCTAGTCACAAAGTACCGTTAAAGACGATCTTTGACCCCAATTCCCAAGCTGCTGCCGTGTCGGATAGCAAGAAAAGCAAACTCCCTCCGCAGCTCATTTTGTCGGATTCAACTTTCCATTCTTTACCCTTGAAGTCAGACTTTCCCTGCCGTGAGCCTCACTACTGCAGGTAGAAGTTAAAGGCTGGGAGAGAATCAGTTGATCCACAGTCAGGCTGTCGTTTTGTAGCAGCACTTTTTTTTATCGCTGTAGGTCCAGTGAAGCTTTTCTCACCTTACCTTACTAATGAAATAGAATATATCTCGACAGTTCATGTCTTCCTGCAGGTACACTACGCTCACACTCCTGCTTTCTCCCACCAAACCACACACACACACACACACACACACACACACACACACACACACACACACACACACACACACACACACACATCACCTATTCCCTTTTGGTGTTCCTCTTTTCTCAAATAACCCCTCACTGATGTCACAATGGCTGTTCTTTTAACAGCACGGAGCTGTGGGGGATTCTAAATAAAACTTCCGTGTTTGACTTGTTTTGATGCCCTTTTTTAGAAATGCTCCTCCAGAACAGGTGATAAAAGTTTTGGTGTGCTTGAGGGTGAAACTGTGTGAAAAAACAAGTAAAGCTTGAAAGCCTTGCAGTGATGATAATTACTTTTGAAAATCATGGAAAGGTTATGTTTGCTTCAGACATTAAACAAGAGTAGAAATATCTACCTTATTGTCAGGTTTTGGCATGACTAGTATGTTTACCATTTGGACGGGCTTGATAACTGATTACACAATTCGATTATTGTTAAGAATCCTGTCGATTGGGGTTTGTTGATTCGTGGTCCTGATTGCTTCATCTGGCCGGGATCTTCAGCTCTCACTGTATCGGTTCACAGCCGAGTGTGAAGCGACCGGAATGAGAATCAGCACCTCCAAGTTCGAGTCCATGGTTCTCGCCCGGAAAAGGGTGGAGTGCCATCTCCGGGTTGGGGAAGAGACCTTGCCCCAAGTGGAGGAATTCAAGTACCTCGGAGTCTTGTTCACGAGTGGGGGAAGAGTGGATCGTGAGATCGACAGGCGGATCGGTGCGGCGTCTTCAGTAATGCGGATGATGTACCGATCTGTTGTGGTGATGGAGCTGAGCCGGAAGGCAAAGCTCTCAATTTATCGGTCGATCTACGTTCCCATCCTCACCTATGGTCATGAGCTTTGGGTCATGACCAGGAGAATAAGATCACAAGTACAAGCGGCCGAAATGAGAGTCCTCCGCCAGGTGGCGGGGCTCTCCTTTAGAGATAGGGTGAGAAGCTCTGTCATCCGAGAGGAACTTAAAGTAAAGCCGCTGCTCCTCCACATGGAGAGGAGCCAGATGAGGTGGTTCGGGCATCTGGTCAGGATGCCACCCGAACGCCTCCCGGTAGGAGGCCACAGGGAAGGCCCAGGACACGTTGGGAAGACTATGTCTCCCGGCTGGCCTGGGAACGCCTCGGGATCCTCTGGGAAGAGCTAGACGAAGTGGCTGGGCAGAGGGAAGTCTGGGCTTCCCTGCTTAGGCTGCTGCCCCCGCGACCTGACCTCGGATAAGCGGAAGAAGATGGATGGATTCGTCATATCTCAAAGCAAAATGTCTCACTCGTGTAAAACCAGGTGAGGTGTTGTTGTGTGAGTCTCAAATGTCTACAAACTTTTCAATTTACAAGCTACAGACCAAGTTACCATATGGTTTGTTGTACAAACTGTGTCTCTGTGTACAAAAGTTTCATCCTCCCATTATGTGACTGCATTGCAGCCATTTTGTGCACAGCGGCACATGCATTGTTGGCAGGCTTACAGCTCATTCACCTAGCCTAGTGTTGTTGTTAGCTACTGCGCTACATTTAAAAAAAGTGATTTTTAGGTATGAGATGATTGATCGGCCACCGATCAGTATCTGCTGACTTTCGTAAAAAGTATTGTATTATACCTAGTGCCTATAGAGCGCACCAGTATTTAACAACACATTCTTTTTACATATATTAGCCGCACCCAACTATAGGCCGCTGATGTATACCGTCATGGACCCACTAGCTGCGGAAGCTGGCTCTTCCGACAGACTTTATAACTCCAAGGTGATGTTTTGGTGAATTTATGAAACTGAAAAAATAATGCATTTGTAAGTTAATCATGCAAACACAGACACTTGTAAACATGTTAGCATATTCAATAATGCTAACAACTCTAGCTCGAATACATTACAATAGCCAGGACAAATATCCATGAAAGAACTCCTACAGATATCACACATGGGACAGGTTAGTAAGTATGAATTGTTTTAGTTATATTGTATAACTTACAAATATTGCTCGGAGTGATGAATGAAGAATCCCTTGGAGCACAAATGCTATTGATGCTCATACTGCCGATTCAAGGCATGAAACAGGAAGAACATTTTCAATCCACAGCACTTGCAGTGAGCAAACTTGTTTAAGAGATGGCACCATATCATAAACAATAACACACCTTTTCAGTCTCAGGGCATTCAATCAGTTCAGTTCATGCTTATAGACTTGGAATGGTCAGATCTAGTTCAGCGGTTTTGGCACCAGCCTCTAGACTCAATCTGGCCGATCTAAGTATATAAGCACAAACTACTGAAGAGTTTGATTGATTGATTGATTGAAACTTTTATTAGTAGATTGCACAGTTCAGTACATATTCTGTACAATTGAACACTATATGCATGGGTTCTACCCCGTTGGTTGGTGCGGGGAGAAACCCAGACTGGTCCACCAAGGGGGCGCCTTCATCTTGACCTTTTGCCGCGGTAGGGGAGTAAGAAGCGGCTCGGGTCTCCCACACTGGCCGTCTGGTCCTCTCACGGACTGCAAGTCTTCATTCTGCTGCTCGTTCCTTGAGTCTTTGGTCCATGAGAAGTGCCAGCTGAATGAGGTCTTGGTAGGAGGAAGGTCTTTCCCGCAACAATCCGTCCTTGATTTCGTCGGAGAGGCCCCGACGATAGGCGCTCAACAAGGCCTTGTTGTCCCACCCGCTGTCTGCGGCCAGGCTGCGGAACTCCAGTGTGTAGTCTGCCCCAGAACGAGAGCCTTGCTGAAGGGAGTGAAGACGTGAGGCGGCGTCCCCTCCATCGAAAGGGATGGTCAAAAACGTCCCTAAACTCAGTGCAAAAAGCAGCATAGTTCATGCTGAGATCAAGGTTGCGGTCCACAGCTGCTGTGGCCCACTGGAGAGCCCTTCCGGTCAACAAGGACAAAATAAAGGCGATCTTGGCCCCGTCAGAAGTGTAGCGGGAGGGCTGATGACGAAAAACCATGTCACACTGGACCAGGAAGCCACGACATAGCTCAAAATCCCCTTCGAAAGCCTTAGGGCTAGCGATCTTCGGCTCGCAGGATGACTGGGGCTGCGTGGGGGCTGCCGCGGTGGGGGTAGCTTGTACGAGTTCCGGGGGAGCGGCAGTCCAGTCAAGCCAACAGGCAAGCAAAAGCAGCATCCCGTTTATTATCCAGGACACAAAAGCGCTCTTGGTGCTGCTGGAGTGCCGTGTGCATGGCTGTGACGCTTGAGACAGGGGAGCCTCGGGAGGGGAGTGGGGTACGTGCCGCGTCCTTGCCGTCTGGTTCTGACATGGCTAGAACGTACTGTGACGTGACAGCGGGAGAAGAAGACGGCAGGAGGATGATGACGTCATGAGCTGTCAATGTATTTATTGACAACAAGAAATGTGAGTGCGGTGTGTAGTTAACCCAAAGAGATGAAATGTACTAAGTGTGTGACTTATCTGAGGGTGGAGATCAGAGGGTGTTGATGGTGCGTGTGGATCCAGGCGGAGGTTTCCAATCAAGGCAAGGCAGGCTCGAGTGTCGGAGGACAGGCGGAGGATCAAGGGGAAGAGCGCGGCGTTGTGGTCAGTAGGGAGGCGTGATGTCGATAACCAGGGAGGCAAGGGAAGATCCACGGGGTTTCTAGGTTGACGAGACACACCACTTGGCGACGGGGAATGACGACGGGGAGCTGGAGAATGACACAACACAAGAGACGATGAGCACGACAGGGAAGGAGCACAGAGAGAGAGAGCAAATGCATGCAGGAATGCTGGAGACGTGTGGGCTTACTGTACAGCGTACGAGAAGCTACGTTCTAGCGTCAGGTCTCAGGTTGTGCTGGATTATGAAGGCCGATCGCTCATCACGGACAGGTGGGTTGATTGTGGAGCGTTTGCAGCCGCGCTAAAGCGCGCTCGTGAGGACGCGCACAAGAGGGAGAAGCAGCTGAAGTCTTACCCATAACAGACACCGCATATTTAGAGGCTTGAGATTAAATAGCTTGTAGTGCCAACAAACTTTTCAATAGGCGAGAGCTTTTCTTCCTATCATTCACACAAACCAGTGTCTTAATTTTGGAAAAATAATAAAAAACATATGAGTTGACAATTGTCATCAACCAAATCTCAAAACAGCCAAGAAATATACCGTCTTTTAACTGACTATAAAACGCATTGGCATATAAGCTGCACCCACTAAACTTTAGAAGAGAAAAAATGTTTTCCATATCTTTGCCGCACCAGACTTTAAGCCACAGATATACAATACATGTATATGTTGTGAACTGAGTTATTTACAGAGAAAGATTTCCATCCATCCATCAATTTTGGACCGCTTGTCCCTCTCGGGATCGCTGGTGGGCTGGAGTCTATCCCAGCTGTATTACAGTGGAAGGCGGCGTACACACCTGGACAAGTCACAACCTCATCACAGATGAACTTGTCCATAGCTAAAAACAATAGCACACCTTTTATAGTGTATTTGCTTGGGTTTTTATGAAACTATTAGCATTCTGTTGTTAGCGAATAAAAAAATTATTAATTTATCCGCACCATTTTCTAAGCCACAGGGTCAAAGAGTAGGAAAAAAGTAGCTGCTCATAGTCCAAAATTGCAGCGGATAATAATAACAATTTCGAAAACATGATATCAATTACAATATTCCTAAATTGTGTCTTAAAAATAATCTTCTGAAAAACAGGTCTTGAATTCAGGTTGTTTTCCGCCTAAGGAGAAACCCGATTAGCTCAGCTGCGAGAAATTGAGTTGCATTCAGGCAGCCCTCCGCACAACTCCTCTGAACATCGTTAACCAGCTCAATGCAACACAGAAATTGAAACAGGAGTCCAGAACATCCCAATATATGATCCATCCCGCTTAAAACTATAGTTAGTCAAATTGTTTTCCTACCACAATGCACACTGGGACTGCTCAAGTTAGTGCTCAGCGTCAATGAGACGACCAACCAGAGAGTAGAGATGGGTTCAAAAAATGTTTGGAGGCCAGACATCACATTGAGGAGGGATTTCATTATTTTCTGTAGAGTAATATTGATTGTTAAAGCTTATGATTTGTTGCCCAAAATGTTTTATTGTACCCTGTGAGGTTTGATTGGTGTTGACTGAAACTTGCTGCCAGACAGCTCAATTTCACCAATCACGTTTTCGGCAATCGCCAACACCTTCTTGCTTCTCCTTCTCCTGCCGAGTGACTGATGGTTTCCTGTGGGCCTGCTGTGTCGCTCTAATGCTTAGGTTGTCTCAACACTGCTCCACACATGCAGTTTTTAACCAAACATTCAGATCATGCATATCTTTCAAGTCACTCTAACCGCCGCATCTGTTGACTTGACTTGTTGAGCCACCCCACAATGATTCTGCTGCATGTGCAAAAACAACTTGTGAATAAATATGGCAGAGAAACCAGAGATGCTTTGTTCTGGTCAGTTTTGGCTGCATGGGCTCCAAACCCCTTATTGGAAGCACATAGACAGTGTTGGCTTCACATCGTACATACAGCAAAATCAGGAAAGCGATTCTAATTTAGTGAAACTATTTAAATGACGGCTCAGGGGCCAAACCCTTTGAGTTAATGTCCAAAAAACTGGAAGAGACCAACATATTTGCAGCAGATTCATAAAAACACTAGAGTACTGTTATATATAGATGATCTGGCAGCCGTGGGCAAAATCTGGCCCTCGAATGACACCATAGCGGCCCCCAAGTCCAGATTTAAATTGGCGGACAAACATTTTTTATAACAGGAGAGTGCTCCTGTTGTGTAGAACAACTTGGATCACTGTAAACACATTGGCAGATCCTTGAATTGACTTTTTAACCTTGCTAGTAAACATGGAACACTGAACACACAATTTTGTGATTTACATAAATAAGGTATTCCTCAAGGCACCCCTTTAAGTGCTCTGCTTTCTGGAAGTTACATATTTTTACACATCTTTATAAAGTGCATAACACTAGGGGTGTATCGGTACGTGTATTTGTATTGAACCGTTTCAGTACGGGGGTTTTGGTTCGGTTTGGAGGTGTACCGAACGAGTTTCCACACAGAGATATTAGGTAGCGCACCGCCTGTTGTGTAAAAAATGCAGAGCGAGGCACAACACACAGCAGGCTAGCAGCAACCGGGCTAGGACAAAAAGAAAAAGCCCCAGCTGGAAGACCCTCCTGGCTCGTTAACTTCTCCCCTTTGGCAACACTTTGGCTGCGCGGTGCGATACAACAATGGAGGATGGAGGTTTGCTGACATTGTTCAGCAGCAGTAGGGTATGCTTCTGCCAACACGTCAAACATGCTAACCCCTTTTAAGTGGCACCACCCCCAAGTCAAGCTCGCTTTAGGGAAGGGAAAGAGGAGCGTGGTGCAAACTCCGCATTCAAGCAGCCTCTCCTCGGCCAGCCAGGCAGGGCTAAAGCAATAACAAATGTTTTTACAGCAGCACATTTAAGACCATCCATCCATCCATTTTTTACCGCTTGTCCCTTTCGGGGTCGCGGGGGGTTGCTGTATTGCATTAAAACTAGGTTTTGACCCACTTCTATGGTGGAAGAACAATAAGCCCATATATCTTCTTACTGCCAAGTTAACCAGGCTGGGGGGGGGGAGAAAAGTTAATCTAAGGCTGAGTTGACTTGAAACTGTTTAATGTTGCACTTTTTATATGTAAAAGAAAAGTTTTTTCATTTTATTTCAGTTTAATGTTAATTAACGTGGACCCCGACTTAAACAAGTTGAAACCTTATTGAGGTGTTAGCATTTAGTGGTCAGTTGTACGGCATATGTACTGTACTGTGCAATCTACTAATAAAAGTCTCAATCAATCATTCAAAAAAAAGCACTTTATATGTAGAAAGGTTTTGTTAAGAAACCATTCTGACCCTTATCTTATTTAGTTTTTATTTTAAATATGTTGACCACATTAACCCTGACTATTGACCCTGTGTGCATATGTATGGTATGCCATTGTTTACACATTTGGTAAATAAATAACCAAAACATTTATATTTTGTTGTTTTCTTACTGTACCGAAAATTAACCGAACCGTGACCTCTAAATAGAGGTATGCAGCGAACCAAAATTTTTGTGTACCGTTACACTGCTTTATGACACTAATCCGATTCTTATCAGAGTTAATGATTTATGAAGTTGAACATACATTTAACCAATCAGTATCATAACATTTTAGTTGATAACTCCATGCACTTTTCTTTTTTTTTGTTAACATCCAGTGTATCGGTAGTGACTACACTTTTTTCGGTAATGACCATTATTTTGTTCGCAACATATTCCATCAACCTTAGCAATGTTA